>NW_024717737.1:0-5962 GCF_018991925.1 Homarus americanus | reverse complement strand
AGTGTCTGAGGTGTACATGGCAGTGTGGCGGTGTACCTGGGAGTGTCAGCGGTGTACCTCAGGTGTAGACGTGTATCAGGGAGTGTCAGAGGTGTACGTAGGAGTGTCAGAGGGTGTACCGTGTGAGAAGTGTACCTGGGAGTGTCTGGGGTGTACCTGGGAGTGTCTGAGGTGTACCTGGGAGGTGTCAGGGTGTACACAGGAGTGTCAGAGGTGGCCTGGGGGTGTCAGAGGTGTACCTGGGAGTGTCAGAGGTGTACCTGTGGTATCGGAGGTGTGACCTGGGAGTGTCAGAGGTGTGACTGGGGTGTCAGAGGTGTACCTGGGAGTGTCAGGAGGTGTACAGGAGTGTCAGGGGTGTACCTGGAGTGTCAGAGGTGTACCTGGGAGTGTCAGAGGTGTGCCTGGGGGTGTCGGAGGGTACCTGGGAGTGTAAGTGTACCTGGGAGTGTCAGGGGGTGTACCTGGGGTGTCAGAGGTGTACCTGGGAGTGTCAGAGGTGTACCTGGGAGTGTCAGAGGTGTACCTGGGAGTGTCGGAGGTGTACCTGGGAGTGTCAGGTGTGCTTGGGAGTGTGAGGTGTACCGGGAGTGTCAGAGATGGCCTGGGGTGTCAGAGGTGTACCTGGGGAGTGTCAGAGGTGTGCCTGGGAGTGTCAGAGGTGTACCTGGGAGTGTCAGGGAGTTGTGCCTGAGGAGTGTCAGAGGTGTACCTGGGAGTGTCAGAGGTGTACCTGGGAGTGTCAGAGGTGCACAGAATGTCAGAGGTATACCAGGGGTGTCAGTGAAAGTACCTGGGAGTGTCAGAAGTGTACCTGGGAGTGTCTAAGGTGTACCTGGGAGTGTCAGAGGTGTGCCTGGGAGTGTCAGAGAGGTGCGCGGGAGTGTCAGAGGTGCACCTGGGAGTGTCTGAGGTGTACCTGGCAGTGTCTGAGGTGTACCTGGCAGTGTCAGCGGTGTACCTGGGAGTGTCAGCGGTGTACCTCAGGTGTTGGAGGTGTATCAGGGAGTGACAGAGAGGAGGTAGGGTGTCCAGAGGTGTACCTGGGAGTGAGGTACCAAGGTATGCAGGGTGTACACAGGAGTGTCAGGAGGTGTACCTGGGAGTCATGAGGTGTGTACCTGGGAGTGTCAGAGGTGTACCTGGGAGTGTCAGAGGTGTATCTCTGGGAGTGTCAGAGGTGTACCTGGGAGTGTCGGAGGTGTACCTGGGAGTGTCAGGTGTACCTGGGAGTGTCAGAGAGGTGTGCCTGGGAGTGTCAGAGGTGTACCTGGGAGTGTCAGGGTGTACCTGGGAGTGTCAGAGGTGTACCTGGAAGTGTCAGGGTGTACGGGAGTGTCAGAGGTGTACCTGGGAGTGTGAGGTGTACCTGGGAGTGTCAGAGGTGTACCTGGGAGTGTCAGGGTGTACTTGGGGTGTCAGAGTGGCCTGGGAGTGTGGAGGTGTACCTGGGAGTGTCGGAGGTGTACCTGGGAGTGTCAAGGTGTACCTGGGAGGTGAGAGGTGTACCTGGGAGTGTCAAGAATGTACCTGGGAGTGTCAGAGGTGTACCTGGGAGTGTCAGAGGTGTGCCTGGGTGTCAGAGTGTACCTGGGAGTGTCAGAAGTGTACCTGGGGTGTCCGGAGGTGTACTGGGAGTGTGAGAAGTGTACCTGGGAGTGTCGGAGGTGTGTACCTGGGAGTGTCAGAGGTGTACCTGGGAATGTCAGGGATGTACCTGGGAGTGTCAGAGGTGTACCTGGGAGTGTCAGAGGTGTACACAGGAGTGTCTGAGGTGTACCTGGGAGTGTCAGAGCGTGTGCCTAGGAGTGTCAAGGTGCACCTGGGAGTGTCAGAGGTGCACCTTGGAGTGTCTGAGTGTACCTGGGGTGTCAGAGGTGTACCTGGCTGTGTCTGAGGTGTACCTGGCATTGTCTGAGGTGTAACTGACAGTGTCAGCGGTGTACCTGGGAGTGTCAGCGGTGCACCTGAGGTGTTAGAAGGTGTATCATGAGGTGACGAGGTACCTAGGAGTGTCAGAGGTGTACCTGGGAGTGTCAGAGTGTACACAGGAGTGTCAGAGGTGTACCAGGGTGTCAGGAGGTGTACCTGGAATTTCAGAGAGGTGTACCTGGGAGTGTCAGGGAATGTACCTGGGAGTGTCACAGGAGTACCTGGGAGTGTCAGTGTACCCAGGAGTGTGAGGTGTACCTAGGAGTGTCGAGTTGTACCTGGGAGTGTCGGAGGTGTAACTAGGAGTGTGAGAAGTGTAACTGGGAGTGTCAGAGGTGGACCTGGGA
Source organism: Homarus americanus (assembly GCF_018991925.1). NCBI lineage: Eukaryota > Metazoa > Arthropoda > Malacostraca > Decapoda > Nephropidae > Homarus > Homarus americanus. Next base: position 3,683 of record NW_024717737.1, on the reverse strand, counting down.
GTGTCGGTGGTGTACCTGGAGAGTGTCAGAGGTGTACCTGGGAGTGTCAGAGGTGTACCTGGGAGTGTCAGAGGTGTACCTGGGAGTGTCAGAGGTGTACCTGGGAGTGTCAGAGGTGTACCTGGGAGTGTCGGAGGTGTACCTGGGAGTGTCAGAGGTGTACCTGGGAATGTCAGAGGTGTACCTGGGAGTGTCAGAGGTGTACCTGGTGTCAGCGGTGTACCTGGGAGTGTCTGGGGTACCTGGGAGTGTCAGAGGTGTGCCTAGGGTGTCAAGGTGTACCTGGGAGTGTCAGAGGTGCACCTTGGGTGTCAGGGGTGTGCCTGGGAGTGTCTGGAGGTGTACCTGGGAGTGTCTGAGAGGTGTACCTGGGATTGTCTGAGGTGTACTGACTGGTGTCAGAGGTGTACCTGGGAGTGTCAGCGGTGTACTGGGAGTGTCAGAGGTGTACCAGGGAGTGTCAGAGGTGTACCTGGGGTGTCAGAGGTGTACCTGGGAGTGTCAGAGGTGTACCTGGGAGTGTCAGAGGTGTACCTGGGAGTGTCAGAGTGTACCTGGATTTCAGAGGTGTACCTGGGAGTGTCAAGTTGTACCTGGGAGTGTCGGAGGAGGCGACCTGGGAGTGTCAGAGGTGTACCTGGGAATGTCAGAGGGTGTACCTGGGAGTGTAGGCGTGCCTGGGAGTGTCAGAGGTGTACCTGGGAGTGTCAGTGAAGTACCTGGGAGTGTCAAGGTGTACCTGGGAGTATCGGAGGTGTACCTGGGAATGTCGGAGCATGCAGAGGTGTCAGAGGGTGTACCTGGGAGTGTCAGAGGTGTAACAGGGAGTGTCAGAGAGTACCTGGGAGTGTCAGAGGTGTACCTGGGAGTGTCAGAGGTGTACCTGGGAGTGTCAGAAGTGTACCTGGGAGTGTCAGAGGTGTACCTGGGAGTGATCAGAGGTGTACCTGGGAGTGTCAGAGGTGTACCTGGAAGTGTCAGAGGCAACGGATTAATAGGGTAGCAGGGATTGTCAGAGGTGTACCAGGAGTGTCAGTGGAATCCCATGGGAGTCTCAAAAGGTGTACCTGGGAGTATCAGGGGTGTACCTGGGAATGTCAGAGGTGTACCTGGGAATGTCGGAGGTGTACCTAGGAGTGTCAGAGGTGTACCTGGGAGTGTCAGAGGTGTACTTGGAGTGTCAGAGGTGTACCTGGGAGTGTCAGAGATGTACCTGGGAGTGTCTGAGGTGTACCTGGGAGTGTCAGACGTGTGCCTAGGAATGTCAGAGAGGTGCACTTGCAGGGTGTCAGAGTGAACCTTGGAGTGTCTAAGGTGTACCTGGGAGTGTCAGAGGTGTACCTGGCTGTGTCAGGTGTACCTGAGGTATCTGAGAGGTGTACCTGGGAGTGTCAGAGGTGTACCTGGGGTGTCAGAGGGTGTACCTGGGAGTGTCGGGTGTACCTGGGAGTGTCGAGGGTGTACCTGCAGGTGTCGGAGGAGCGACCTGGGAGTGTCAGAGGTGTGCCGGAGTAACAGAGGTGTGCCGGAGTGTAGAGCGTACCTGGGAATGTCAGAGGTATACCTAGGGAGTGTCAGTGAAGTACCTAGTCTCAAGGGTGTATCTGGGAGTATCGGAGGTGTACCTGGAATATCGGAGGCATACCTGGGAGTGTCAGAGGTGTACGCAAGTCTCAGAGGTGAAACAGGGAGTGTCAGAAAGTACGGGAGTGTCAGAGGTGTGACCTGGGATTATCAGAGTGTACCTGGGAGTATCAGGTGTACCTGGGAGTGTCAGAGGTGTACCTGGGGATATCAGAGGTGTACCTGGGAGTGTCAGAGGTGTACCTGGAAGTGTCAGGGAGTGTAACTGGGAGTGTCAAAGGTGTAGCTGGGATTGTCAGAGGAGTGTACCAGGGGTGTCAGTGGAATCATGTGGAGTCTCAAAGGTGTACCTCGGAGTTATCAGAGGTGTACCTTGGGAGTGGAGGTGTACCTGGGAGTATCGGAGGTGTACCTAGGAGTGTCAGAGGTGTACCTGGGAATGTCAGAGGTGTGCCTGGGAGTGTCAGAGGTGTATCAGGAGTGTCAGCGTGTACCTGGGAGTGTCTGAGGTGGCACCTGGGAGTGTCGGAGCGTGTGCCTAGGAATGTCAGAGGTGCACTTGGGAGTGTCAGAGTGAGCAGGTGTCTAAGGTGTGACCTGGGAGTGTCTGAGGTGCAGGGTGTTCCTCAGGTGTCTAGGGATGTACCTGGGAGTTTCAGAAGTACGGGAGGTCACAGGGTGCCTGGGAGTGTTGGGGGTGTATAGGGGTGTCAGCGTGTACCTGGGAGTGTCAGAGGTGTACCACGGAATGTCAGTGGGTACCTGGGACTGTCCAGAGGTGTAACTGGGGTGTCGAGAGGTGTACCTGGGGTGTCAGCGGTGTACCTGGGAGTGTCTGGGGTGTACCTGGGTGTGTCTGAGGGTGTACACCTGGCATTGTCAGAGGTGTGACTTGACAGTGTCAGCGGTGTACCTGGGAGTGTCAGCGGTGCACCTGGGAGTGTTAGGGTGTATCATGGAGTGTCAGACGTGTGCCTAGGAGTGTCAAAGGTGCACGGGAGTGTCAGAGGTGCACCTTGGAGTGTCTGAGGTGTACCTGGGAGTGTCTGAGGTGTACCTGGCTGTGTCTGAGGTGTACCTGGCATTGTCTGAGGTGTAACTGACAGTGTCAGGGTGTACCTGGGAGTGTCAGCGGTGCACCTGGGAGTGTTAGAGGTGTATCATGGGTGACAGGAGTACCTGGGAGTGTCAGAGGTGTACCTGGGAGTGTCAGAGGTGTACCTGGGGAGTGTCAGAGGTGTACCTAGGAGTGTCAGAGGTGTACCTGGAATTTCAGAGGTGTACCTGGGAGTGTCAGTTGTACCTGCGAGTGTCCGAGGCGGACCTGGGAGTGTCAGAGAGTACCTGGGAGTCAACAGAGGTGTACCTGGGAGTGTAAGGGGCGGCGTACCTGGGAGTGTCAGGAGTATACCGGGAGTGTCAGTGAAGTACCTGGGAGTTCAAGGTGTACCTGGGGTATCGGAGGTGTACTAGAATATCGGAGGCATACAGGAGTGTCAGAGGTGTACCTGGGAGTGTCAGAGGTGAAACGGAAGTGTCAGAGGAGTACCTGGGAGTGTCAGAGGTGTACCTGGGATTATCAGAGGGTGTACCTGGGAGTATCGGAAGTGTACCTGGCAGTGTCAGAGGTGTACCTGGGATATCAGAGGTGTACCTGGGAAGTGTCAGAGTGTACCGAAAGTGTCAGAGGTGTAACTGGGAGTGTCGGAGGTGTACCTGGGATTGTCAGAGGTGTACCAGGGAGTGTCAGTGGTATCCATGTGAGTCTCAAGGTGTACCTGGGAGTGTCAGGAGTGTACCTTGGGAGTGTCAGGTGTACCTGGAATGTCGGAGATGTACCTGGGGTGTCAGAGGTGTACCTGGGAATGTCAGAGGTGTACCTGGGAGTGTCAGAGGTGTATCTGGGAGTGTCAGCGTGTACGCAGGAGTGTCTGAGGTGTGTACTGGGAGTGTCAGACGTGTGCCTAGGAATGTCAGAGGTGTACTTGGGAGTATCAAGTGAGCAGAGTGTCAGAGGTGTACCTGGGAGTGTCTGAGGTGTACACCTTGCAGAGGTTGTACCTCAGGTATCTGAGTGTACCTGGGAGTGTCAGAGGTGT
>NW_024717736.1:0-10795 GCF_018991925.1 Homarus americanus | reverse complement strand
CTAACCTAACCTAACCTAACCTAACCTAACCTAACCTAACGTCATTTGAAGTTAGTTTAACGCCATTTGAAGTTAGTTTAATGCTATTTGAAGTTAGTTTAACGTCATTTGAAGTTAGTTTAACGTCATTTGAAGTTAGCTTAACGTCATTTGAAGTTAGTTTAACGCCATTTAAATTTAGTTTAACGCCAATTAATGTTAGTCTAACACCATTTAAAGTTAGTTTAACCCCATTTAAAGTTAGTTTAACGCCATCTAAATTTAGTTTAACCCCAATTAATGTTACTCTAACTCCATTTAAAGTTAGTTGAACGCCATTTAAAGTTAGTTTAACCCCATTTAAAGTAAGTTTAACGCCATTTAATGTTAGGTTAACGACAATTAAAGTTAGTTTAACGCCATTTAAAGTTAGTTTAACGGTATTTAAAGTTAGTTTAACGCCATTTGAAGTTAGTTTAACGCCATTTGAAGTTAGTTTAACGCCATTTGAAATTAGATTAACGCCATTTAAAGTTATTTTAATTACATTTGAAGTTTGTTTAACGCTATTTAAAGTTAGTTTCACGCCATTTAAAATTTGTTTAACGCAGTTTAAAGTTAGTTTAACGCCAATGAAGTTAGTTTAACGCCATTTGAAACGCATTTAACGCCCTTTAAGGTTAGTTTCACGCCATTTAATATTTTTTTAAACGCTGTTTAAGGTTGATTTAACGCCATTTGAAGTTAGTTTAACGATATTTAAAGTTAGTTGAACGCTATTTAAAGTTAGTTTAACGCCATTTGAAGTTAGTTTAACACCATTTAAAGTTAGTTGAATGCTATTTAAAGTTTGTTTAACCCGATTTAAATTTAGTTTAACGCCATTCAAAGCATGTTTACGCCAATTAATGTTAGTTTAACACCATTTATAGTTAGTTTAATGCCATTCGAAGTTAGTTTAACACCATTTATAGTTATTTTAATGCCATTTGAAATTAGATTTGACGCCAATTGAAGTTAGTTTAACGCCATATGAAGTTAGTTTAACGCCATTTAAAGGTAGTTGAACGCCATTTAAAGTTAGTTTAATGCCGTTTCAAGTTAATTTAATGCAATATGAAGATATTTTAACTCCATTTAAAGTTAGTTTAACACCATTTGAAGTTTAAATCATGTTTACCGAAAATTAAAGTTAATTTAACCATGTTTAATGTTAGTTTAACGCCATTTGAAACGCATTTCACGTCATTTAAAATTAGCTTAACGCCATTTAAAGGTAGTTGAACGCCATTTAAAGTTAGTTTAATGCCGTTTCAAGTTGGTTTAACGCCATTTAAAGTTAATTTAATGCAATATGAAGATATTTTAACTCCATCTAAAGTTAGTTTAACGCCATTTGCAGTTTGTTTAACACCATTTAAAACAAATTTAAAGTTAGTTTCACCGCATTTGAAATTTGTTTAACGCCCTTTAAAGTTAGTTTAATGTCATTTGAAGCCGTTTAACTCCATTTAATGTTAGTTTAACGCCTTTTGAAGTTGTATTAACCCCATTAAAAGTTAGCTTAAAGCCATATACAGGTAGTTTAACGCCATTTAAAGTTAGTTTATCGCCATATAAAGTCAATTTAACGGCGTTTAGAACTTGTTTAACGCCAATTAATATTCATTTAACGCCGTTTCAAGTTATTTTAACGCCATTTAAAGTTAGTTTACCGCCATTTGAAGTTAGTTTAACGCCATTTAAAGTTGCATTAAAGCCATTTGAAGTTAGTTTAATGGCATTTGAAGTCGGTTTAACGCCATTTGTAGTTACTTTAATGCCATTTGAAGCTAGTTTAACGCCATTTGAAGGAATTAAACTAAAAAAATTGCGATAAACTGACTTCAAATGGCGTTAAACTAACTTAAAATGGTATCAAATAACTTCAAATAGAGTTCACCTAACTCGAAATGGCGTTAAACTAACTTTAAATGGGGTTAAACTAACTTTAAATGGTGTTAAACTAACATGAAATGGAATTTACTTAATTTTAAATAGCGTTCAACTAACTTTAAATAGCATTCAACTAACTGTAAATAGCGTTAAAGTAATTCTAAATCGAATTAAACTCACCTTAAAATACGTTAAATGCGTTTCAAATGACGTTAACTAACTTTAAACGGCGTGATACGAACTTCAATTGGTGTTAAACATGATTTAAATGCCGTTAGACTACCTTTAAATGGCGTTAAACTAACTTTAAATGGCGTTAAACTAACTTTAGATTGCGTTAAACTTAATTTAAATGGCTTTAAAATAACTGTAAATGGTTTTTAACTAACTTTTAATGGGGTTGATCCAAATTCAAACCGCGATAAATTCACATTAAATGGCATTAAACGTGCTTCAAATGGTGTCAAACTAACTTTAAATGGCGTGAAACAAACTTCAAATGGCTTGAAACTAACTTTAAATGGCATTAAATGCGTTTCAAATATCGTTCAACTAACTTTAAACGGCGTTAAATTAACTTTAATTGCCGTTAAACATGTTTTACATGGTGTTAAACTATCTTTAAATGGCGTTAAACTAACTTTAAATGGTGTTAAAAATACTATAAATGGCTTTAAACTAACTTTAAATGTGGTTAAACTAACTTTAAATGGCAAGTTTAACGCCATTTAAAATTAGTTTGACACCTATTTAAGCACATTTACCGCTATTTAAAGTTATTTTAACGCCATTTAAAGTTAGTTTATGCTATTTACAGTTAATTAAATGCTCTTTAAAGTTATGTGTACTCCATTTAATGTTAGTTTAACGCCATTTGAACTTAGTTTAATGCCATTTGAAGTAAGTTTAATGCCATTTGAAGTTACTTTAACGTCATTTGAAGTTAGCTAAATGTCATTTGAAGTTACGTGAACTCCATTTGAAGTTAATTTAATGCCATTTAAAGTTTGTTTAATGCCATTTAAAGTTAGTTTAATCCCATTTACAGTTAGTTGATTGTTATTTAACAATAGTTCAACTCCATATAAGGTTATGTGAACTCCATTTGATGTTAGTTTAATGCCATTTAAAGTTTGTTTAATTCCATTTAAGGTTAGTTTAACGCCATCTACAGTTAGTTGAATGCAATTTAAAGTTAGTTGAACGCCACTTAAAGTTAGGTGAACTCCATTTGAAGTTAGTTTAATGCCATTTAAAGTTTGTTTAATGCCATTTCATGCTATTTAAAGTTAGTTGAATGCTATTTGCAGCACATTTAACGCCTTTTAAAGTTAGTTTAACGCAATTTACAGTTAGTTCAACGCCATTTGAAGTTAGTTTAAAGCCATTTGAAATGCAATTGAAGTCATTTAAAGTTAGTTTCACGCCATTTGAAGTTAGTTTAAAACCATTTAAAGATAATTTAAAGTCATTTAAAGTTAGTTTAACGCCATTCAAAGGTAGTTGAACGCCATTTAAAGTTAGTTTAATGCCATTTCAAGTTGGTTTAACGACATTTAAAGTTAATTTAATGCAATATGAAGGTATTTTAACCCCATTTAAAGTTAGTTTAACGCCATTTGAAGTTTGTTTAACACCATTTAAAGCATGTTTAACGAAAATTAAAGTTAATTTTACGCTGTTTAAAGTTAGGATAACGCCATTTGAAACGAATTTCACGTCATTCAAAGTTAGTTTAACGCCATTTAAAGGTAGTTGAACGCCATTTAATGTTAGTTTAATGCCGTTTCAAGTTAGTTTAACGCCATTTGAAGTTAGTTTAACGCCATTTGAAGTTAGTTTAATGCTATTTGAAGTTAGTTTAACGTCATTTGAATTTACTTTAACGCCAATTAATGTTAGTCTAACACCATTTAAAGTTAGTTTAACCCCATTTAAAGTTAGTTTAACACCATCTAAATTTAGTTTAACCCCAATTAATGTTACTCTAACTCCATTTAAAGTTAGTTGAACGCCATTTAAAGTTAGATTAACCCCATTTAAAGTAAGTTTAACGCTATTGAATGTTAGGTTAACGACAATTAAAGTTAGTTTAACGCCATTTAAAGTTAGTTTAACGGCATTTAAAGTTAGTTTAACGCCATTTGAAGTTTGTTTAACGCTATTTAAAGTTAGTTTCACGCCATTTAAAATTTGTTTAACGCAGTTTAAAGTTAGTTTAACGCCAATGAAGTTAGTTTAACGCCATTTGAAACGCATTTAACGCCCTTTAAGGTTAGTTTCACGCCATTTAATATTTTTTTAAACGCTGTTTAAGGTTGATTTAACGCCATTTGAAGTTAGTTTAACGATATTTAAATTTAGTTGAACGCTATTTAAAGTTAGTTGAATGCCATTTGAAGTTAGTTTAATACCATTTGAAAAACATTTGACGCCATTTAAATTTATGTTCACGCCATTTGAAGTTTGTTTAACGCTATTTAAAGTTAGTTTAACACCATTTAAAGTTAGTTGAATGCTATTTAAAGTTTGTTTAACCCCATTTAAATTTAGTTTAACGCCATTCAAAACATGTTTACGCCAATTAATGTTAGTTTAACACCATTTATAGTTAGTTTAATGCCATTCGAAGTTAGTTTAACACCATTTATAGTTAGTTTAATGCCATTTGAAATTAGGTTTGACGGCATTTGAAGTTAGGTTAACGCCATATGAAGTTAGTTTAACGCCATTTAAAGGTAGTTGAACGCCATTTAAAGTTAGTTTAATGCCGTTTCAAGTTGGTTTAACGCCATTTAAAGTTAATTTAATGCAATATGAAGATATTTTAACTCCATTTATAGTTAGTTTAACGCTATTTGCAGTTTGTTTAACACCATTTAAAACAAATTTAAGGTTAGTTTCACGGCATTTGAAATTTGTTTAACCCCCTTTAAAGGTAGTTTAATGTCATTTGAAGCAGTTTAACGCCATTTAATGTTAGTTTAACGCCCTTTGAAGTTATATTAACCCCATTAAAAGTTAGCTTAAAGCCATATATAGGTAGTTTAACGCCATTTAAAGTTAGTTTAACGCCATATAAAGTTAATTTAACGGCGTTTAGAACTTGTTTAACGCCAATTAATATTCATTTAACGCCGTTTCAAGTTAGTTTAACGCCATTTGAAGTTAGTTTAACGCCATTTGAAGTTAGTTTAACGCCATTTGAAGTTAGTTTAACGCCATTTGAAGTTAGTTTAACGCCATTTGAAGTTAGTTTTACGCCATTTAAAGTTGCATTAAAGCCATTTGAAGTTAGTTTAATGGCATTTGAAGTCAGTTTAACGCCATTTGTAGTTACTTTAATGCCATTTGAAGCTAATTTAACGCCATTTGAAGGAATTATACTAAAAAATTGCGTTAAACTGACTTCAAATTGCTTTAAATTAACTTAAAATGGTATCAAACTAACTTCAAATAGAGTTCACCTAACTCGAAATGTCGTTAAACAAACCTTAAATGGGGTTAAACTAACTTTAAATGGTGTTAAACTAACATGAAATGGAATTTACTTAATTTTAAATAGCGTTCAACTAACTATAAATAGCATTCAACTAACTGTAAATAGCGTTAAAATAATTCTAAATGGAATTAAACTAACCTTAAAGTACGTTAAATGCGTTTCAAATGACGTTAAACTTACTTTAAACGGCGTGATATGAACTTCAATTGGTGTTAAACATGATTTAAATGCCGTTAGACTACCTTTAAATGGCGTTAAACTAACTTTAAATGGCGTTAAACTAACTTTAGATTGCGTTAAACTTAATTTAAATGGCTTTAAAATAACTGTAAATGGTTTTTAACTAACTTTTAATGGTGTTGATCCAAATTCAAACCGCGTTAAATTAACATTAAATGGCATTAAACGTGCTTCAAATGGTGTCAAACTAACTTTAAATGGCGTGAAACAAACTTCAAATGGCTTGAAACTAACTTTAAATGGCATTAAATGCGTTTCAAATATCGTTCAACTAACTTTAAACGGCGTTAAATTAACTTTAATTTCCGTTAAACATGTTTTACATGGCGTTAAACTAACTTTAAATGGTGTTAAAAATACTCTAAATAGCGTTAAACTTACTTTAAATGGAGTTAAAATAACTTCAAATTGCATTAAACTAACTTTAAATGGCAAGTTTAACGCCATTTAAAATTAGTTTGACACCTATTTAAGCACGTTTACCGCTATTTAAAGTTATTTTAACGCCATTTAAAGTTTAGTTTAATGCTATTTACAGTTAATTGAATGCTCTATAAAGTTATGTGTACTCCATTTAATGTTAGTTTAACGCCATTTGAACTTAGTTTAATGCCATTTGAAGTAAGTTTAATGCCATTTGAAGTTACTTTAACGTCATTTGAAGTTAGCTAATGTCATTTGAAGTTACGTGAACTCCATTTGAAGTTAATTTAATGCCATTTAAAGTTTGTTTAATGCCATTTAAAGTTAGTTTAATGCCATTTACAGTTAGTTGATTGTTATTTAACAATAGTTCAACTCCATATAAGGTTATGTGAACTCCATTTGATGTTAGTTTAATGCCATTTAAAGTTTGTTTAACGCCATTTAAAGTTCGTTTAATGCCATTTAAAGTTCGTTTAATTCCATTTAAGGTTAGTTTAACGCCATCTACAGTTAGTTGAATGCAATTTAAAGTTAGTTGAACGCCACTTAAAGTTAGGTGAACTCCATTTGAAGTTAGTTTAATGCCATTTAAAGTTTGTTTAATGCCATTTGATGCTATTTAAAGTTAGTTGAATGCTATTTGCAGCACATTTAACGCCTTTTAAAGTTAGTTTCACGCAATTTACAGTTAGTTCAACGCCATTTGAAGTTAGTTTAAAGCCATTTGAAATTAGGTTTAACGCCATTTGAAGTTAGTTTAAAGCCATTTGAAAAGCAATTGAAGTCATTTAAAGTTAGTTTCACGCCATTTGAAGTTAGTTTAACACCATTTAAAGATAATTTAAAGTCATTTAAAGTTAGTTTAATGCCATTCAAAGGTAGTTGAACGCCATTTAAAGTTAGTTTAATGCCATTTCAAGTTGGTTTAACGACATTTAAAGTTAATTTAATGCAATATGAAGGTATTTTAACCCCATTTAAAGTTAGTTTAACGCCATTTGAAGTTTGTTTAACACCATTTAAAGCATGTTTAACGAAAATTAAAGTTAATTTTACGCTGTTTATAGTTAGGATAACGCCATTTGAAACGAATTTCACGTCATTCAAAGTTAGTTTAACGCCATTTAAAGGTAGTTGAACGCCATTTAATGTTAGTTTAATGCCGTTTCAAGTTAGTTTAACGCCATTTGAAGTTAGTTTAACGCCATTTGAAGTTAGTTTAATGCTATTTGAAGTTAGTTTAACATCATTTGAATTTACTTTAACGCCAATTAATGTTAGTCTAACACCATTTAAAGTTAGTTGAACGCCATTTAAAGTTAGATTAACCCCATTTAAAGTAAGTTTAACGCTATTGAATGTTAGGTTAACGACAATTAAAGTTAGTTTAACGCCATTTAAAGTTAGTTTAACGGCATTTGAAGTTAGTTTAACACCATTTAAAGTTAGTTGAATGCTATTTAAAGTTTGTTTAACCCCATTTAAATTTAGTTTAACGCCATTCAAAACATGTTTACGCCAATTAATGTTAGTTTAACACCATTTATAGTTAGTTTAATGCCATTCGAAGTTAGTTTAACACCATTTATAGTAAGTTTAATGCAATTTGAAATTAGGTTTGACGCCATTTGAAGTTAGGTTAAAGCCATATGAAGTTAGTTTAACGCCATTTAAAGGTAGTTGAACGCCATTTAAAGTTAGTTTAATGCCGTTTCAAGTTGGTTTAACGCCATTTAAAGTTAATTTAATGCAATATGAAGATATTTTAACTCCATTTATAGTTAGTTTAACGCTATTTGCAGTTTGTTTAACACCATTTAAAACAAATTTAAGGTTAGTTTCACGGCATTTGAAATTTGTTTAACCCCCTTTAAAGGTAGCTTAATGTCATTTGAAGCAGTTTAACGACATTTAATGTTAGTTTAACGCCTTTTGAAGTTATATTAACCCCATTAAAAATTAGCTTAAAGCCATATATAGGTAGTTTAACGCCATTTAAAGTTAGTTTAACGCTATATAAAGTTAATTTAACGGCGTTTAGAACTTGTTTAACGCCAATTAATATTCATTTAACGCCGTTTAACGCCAAGTTAGTTTAACGCCATTTGAAGTTAACGCCATTTAAACGCCATTTGAAGTTAGTTTAATGGCATTTGAAGTCAGTTTAACGCCATTTGTAGTTACTTTAATGCCATTTGAAGCTAATTTAACGCCATTTGAAGGAATTATACTAAAAAATTGCGTTAAACTGACTTCAAATTGCTTTAAACTAACTTAAAATGGTATCAAACTAACTTCAAATAGAGTTCACCTAACTCGAAATGTCGTTAAACTAACCTTAAATGGGGTTAAACTAACTTTAAATGGTGTTAAACTAACATGAAATGGAATTTACTTAATTTTAAATAGCGTTCAACTAACTATAAATAGCATTCAACTAACTGTAAATAGCGTTAAAATAATTCTAAATGGAATTTAACTAACCTTAAAGTACGTTAAATGCGTTTCAAATGACGTTAAACTTACTTTAAACGGCGTGATATGAACTTCAATTGGTGTTAAACATGATTTAAATGCCGTTAGACTACCTTTAAATGGCGTTAAACTAACTTTAAATGGCGTTAAACTAACTTTAGATTGCGTTAAACTTAATTTAAATGGCTTTAAAATAACTGTAAATGGTTTTTAACTAACTTTTAATGGGGTTGATCCAAATTCAAACCGCGTTAAATTAACATTAAATGGCATTAAACGTGCTTCAAATGGTGTCAAACTAACTTTAAATGGCGTGAAACAAACTTCAAATGGCTTGAAACTAACTTTAAATGGCATTAAATGCGTTTCAAATATCGTTCAACTAACTTTAAACGGCGTTAAATTAACTTTAATTTCCGTTAAACATGTTTTACATGGTGTTAAACTATCTTTAAATGGCGTTAAACTAACTTTAAATGGTGTTAAAAATACTCTAAATAGCGTTAAACTTACTTTAAATGGAGTTAAAATAACTTCAAATTGCATTAAACTAACTTTAAATGGCAAGTTTAACGCCATTTAAAAATAGTTTGACACCTATTTAAGCACGTTTACCGCTATTTAAAGTTATTTTAACGCCATTTAAAGTTAGTTTAATGCTATTTACAGTTAATTGAATGCTTTTTAAAGTTATGTGTACTCCATTTGATGTTAGTTTAACGCCATTTGAACTTAGTTTAATGCCATTTGAAGTAAGTTTAATGCCATTTGAAGTTACTTTAACGTCATTTGAAGTTAGCTAAATGTCATTTGAAGTTACGTGAACTCCATTTGAAGTTAATTTAATGCCAATTAAAGTTTGTTTAATGCCATTTAAAGTTAGTTTAATGCCATTTACAGTTAGTTGATTGTCATTTAACATTAGTTCAACGCCATTTCAAGTTATGTGAACTCCATTTGATGCTAGTTTAATGCCATTTAAAGTTTGTTTAACGCCATTTAAAGTTCGTTTAATGCCATTTAAAGTTCGTTTAATTCCATTTAAGGTTAGTTTAACGCCATCTACAGTTAGTTGAATGCAATTTAAAGTTAGTTGAACGCCACTTAAAGTTAGGTGAACTCCATTTGAAGTTAGTTTAATGCCATTTAAAGTTTGTTTAATGCCATTTGAAGTTAGTGTGATGCCATTTAAAGTTAGTTGAATGCTATTTAAAGTTAGTTTAACCCCATTTAAATTTAGTTTAACGCCATTCAAAGCATGTTAACGCCAATTAATGTTTGTTTAACACCATTTATAGTTAGTTTAATGCCATTTGAAGTTAGTTTAACGCAATTTGAAGTTAGTTTAACACCATTTGAAATTAGATTAACGCCATTTGATGTTAGTTTGACCACATTTGAAAAGCATTTGACGCTATTTAACGTTAGCTTCACGCCATTTAAAGTTTGTTAAACGCCCTTTAAAGTTAGTTTAATGCCATTTGAAGCATGTTTAACACCATTTAAAGTTAGTTTAACACCATTTGCAGCACATTTAACGCCTTTTAAAGTTATTTCAACGCAATTTACAGTTAGTTCAATGCCATTTGAAGTTAGTTTAATGCCATTTAAAATTAGGTTTAACGCCATTTGAAGTTAGTTTAAAGCCATTTGAAAAGCAATTGAAGTCATTTAAAGTTAGTTTCACGCCATTTGAAGTTAGTTTAACACCATTTAAAGATAATTTGAAGTCATTTAAAGTTAGTTTAACGCCATTCAAAGGTAATTGAACGCCATTTATAGATAGTTTAATGCCATTTCAAGTTGGTTTAATGCCATTTAAAGTTAATTCAATGCCATTCAAAGGTAATTGAACGCCATTTATAGTTAATTTAACGCCATTTGAAGTTTGTTTAACACAATTTAAAGCATGTTTAACGAAAATTAAAGTTAATTTAACGCTGTTTAAAGTTAGTTTGACGCCATTTGAAACGAATTTCACGTCATTCAAAGTTAGTTTAACGCCATTTAAAGGTAATTGAACGCCATTTATAGTTAGTTTAATGCCATTTCAAGTTGGTTTAACGCCATTTAAAGTTAATTTAATGCAATATGAAGGTATTTTAACACCATTTAAAGTTAGTTTAACGCCATTTGAAGTTTGTTTAACACCATTTAAAACATGTTTAACTAAAATTAAAGTTAATTTAACGCTGTTTAAAGTTAGTTTAACGCCATTTGAAACGCATTTCACGCCAT
>NW_024717735.1:0-9966 GCF_018991925.1 Homarus americanus | reverse complement strand
AAAAGCAATTTTTGTAAGGTCCGGACAAGAATTTTTGTCATTTTTGGTGACCCCGCAAAAAATGAAATTTTCGTAAGGTCCGGACCTGTCGTTCCGACACTTTTGGCGAACCGGCCAAAAATGCAATTTTTGTAAGGTCCGGACAAGAATTTTTGTCATTTTTGGCGAATCCACAAAAAATGAAATTTTCATAAGGTCCGGACCTGTCGTTTCGGCACTTTTGGCGAACCGACCAAAAAAGAATTTTTCGTAAGGTCCGTACATGAATTTTTGTCATTTTTGGTAAACCCGCAAAAAATGGAATTTTCGTAAGGTCTGGACCTGTTGTTCCGGCACTTCAGGCGTAACGGCCAAAAAAGCATTTTTCGTAATGTCCGGACATGAATATTTGTCATTTTTGGCAAACCCGCAAAAAATGAAATTTTCGTAAGGTCTGGACCTGTCGCTCCGGCACTTTTGGCGAAACGGCCAAAAAAGCATTTTTCGTAAGGTCCGGACATGAATATTTGTCATTTTTGGCAAACCCGCAAAAAATGACATTTTCGTAAGGTCCGGACCTGTCGTTGCGGCATCTTTTAGCGAACCGGCTAAAAAGCACTTTTGTAAGGTCCGGACAATTTTTGTAATTTTGGAGAACCCAAGAAAATGAAATTTTCTATAAGGTCCGACTCACGTTTCGGCAATTTTGGCGAAACCGGCCAAAAAAGCATTTTTCGTAAGGTCCGGACATGAATATTTGTCATTTTTGGCAAACCCGCAAAAAATGAAATTTTCGTAAGGTCTGGACCTGTCGTTCCGGCACTTTTGGCGAACCGGCCAAAAAAGCATTTTTCGTAAGGTCTGGACTTGAATTTGTGTCATTTTTGGCGAACTCGCAAAAAACGAAATTTTCATAAGGTCTGGACCTGTCGTTTCGGCACTTTTTGCGAAACCGGCCAAAAACGTATTTTTCGTAAGATCTGGACATGAATTTTTGTCATTTTTGGCGAACCCACAAAAAATGAAATTTTCATAAGGTCCGGACCTGTCGTTTCGGCACTTTTGGCGAAACCGGCCAAAAAAGCATTTTTCGTAAGGTCTGGACATGAATTTTTGTCATTTTTGGTGACCCCGCAAAAAATGAAATTTTCGTAAGGTCCGGACCTGTCGTTCCGGCACTTTTGGCGAACCGGCCAAAAAAGCAATTTTTGTAAGGTCCGGACAAGAATTTTTGTCATTTTTGGCGAATACACAAAAAATGAAATTTTCATAAGGTCCGGACCTGTCGTTTCGGCACTTTTGGCGAACCGACCAAAAAAGAATTTTTCGTAAGGTCCGGACATGAATTTTTGTCATTTTTTGGTAAACCAGCAAAAAATGAAATTTTCGTAAGGTCCGGACCTGTTGTTCCGGCACTTTTGGCGAACCGGCCCAAAAAGCAATTTTTGTAAGGTCCGAACAAGAGTTTTTGTCATTTTTGGCGAACCTGCAAAAAATGAAATTTTCATAAGGTCCGGATCTGTCGTTTCGGCACTTTTGGCAAAACCGACCAAAAAAGCATTTTTCGTAAGGTCCGGACATGAATTTTTGTCATTTTTGGCGACCCGAAGCCGAAATTTCGTAAGGCGGACTGTCGTTTCAGCACTTTGGCGAAACCGGGCGCGCCTTTCGTAAGGTCGGACATGAATATTGTCATTTTGGCAAACCGCCAAAAAATGAAATTTTCATCAGGTCCTGACCTGTCGTTCCGACACTTTGGCGAACCGCAAAAAGTAATTTTGTAGATCCGGGACAAAATTTTGTCATTTTTGGCGACTCCGCCAAAAATGAAATTTTTCGTAAGGTCTGGACCTGTCGTTTTCAGCGCGCAATGAAACCGGCCAAACGTATTTTCGTAAGGTCTGGACATGAATTTTTGTCGTTTTGGCGAACACCGCAAAAATGAAGTTTTTCTAAGGTCCGGACCTGTCGTTTTCAGCACACGGCGGCAAAACATTTTCGTAAGGCTGGACATGAATTTTTGTCATTTTTGGTGATCCCGCAAAAAATGAAATTTTCGTAAGGTCCGGACCTGTAGTTCCGGCACTTTTGGCGAACCGGCCAAAAAAGCATTTTTCGTAAGGTCTGGATTCGTATTTTTGTCATTTTTGGCGAACTCGCAAAAAACGAAATTTTCGTAAGGGCCGGACATGAATTTTTGTCATTTTTGGCAAACCCGCAAAAAATGAAATTTTCGTAAGGTCCGGACCTGTCGTTTCGGCACTTTTGGCGAAACCGGCCAAAAAAGCATTTTTTGTAAGGTCCGGACATGAATTTTTGTCATTTTTGGTGACCCCGCAAAAAATGAAATTTTCGTAAGGTCCGGACCTCTCGTTCCGACACTTTTGGCGAACCGGCCAAAAAAGCAATTTTTGTAAGGTCCGGACAAGAATTTTTGACATTTTTGGCGAACCAGCAAAAAATGAAATTTTCATAAGGTCCAGACCTGTCGTTTCGGCACTTTTGGCGAAACCGGCCAAAAAAGCATTTTTCGTAAGGTCCGGACATGAATTTTTGTCATTTTTGGTAAACCGGCAAAAAATAAAATTTTCGAAAGGTCCGGACCTGTCGTTCCGGCACTTTTGGCGAACCGGCCAAAAAATAATTTTTCGTAAGGTCCGGACATGAATTTTTGTCATTTTTGGTAAACCCGCAAAAAATGAAATTTTCGTAAGGTCCGGACCTGTTGTTCCGGCACTTTTGGCGACCCGGCCAAAAAAGCATTTTTCATAAGGTCCGTACATGAATTTTTGTCATTTTTGGTGACCCCGCAAAAAATGAAATTTTCATAAGGTCCGGACCTGTCGTTTCGGCACTTTTGGCGAAACCGACCAAAAAAGCATTTTTCGTAGGGTCCAGACATGAATTTTTGTAATTTTGAAACCCGCAAAAAATGAAATTTTCGTAAGGTCCGGACCTGTCGTTCCGGCACTTTTGGCGAACCGGCCAAAAAAGCAATTTTTGTAAGGTCCGGACAAGAATTTTTGTCATTTTTGGCGAATCCAAAAAAAATGAAATTTTCATAAGGTCCGGACCTGTCGTTTCGGCAATTTTGGCGAAACCGGCCAAAAAAGCATTTTTCGTAAGGTCCGGACATGAATATTTGTCATTTTTGGCAAACCCGCAAAAAATGAAATTTTCGTAAGGTCCGGACCTGTCGTTTCAGCACTTTTGGCGAAACCGGCCAATAAAGCATTTTTCGTAAGGTCCGGACATGATTATTTGTCTTTTTTGGCAAACTCGCAAAACATGAAATTTTCATAAGGTCCGGTCCTGTCGTTCCGGCACTTTTGGCGAAACCACCAAAAAAGCATTTTTCGTAAGGTCCGGACATGAATTTTTGTAATTTTTGGCAAACCTGCAAAAAATGAAATTTTCGTAAGGTCCGGACCTGTCGTTTCAGCTGCTGGCGAACCCGACCAAAAAGCAGATACAGCAAGGTCGGACAAGAATTTTTTGTCATTTTGGCGACCCGCAAAAGCCAAAATTTCATGGGAGCCGGACCTGTAGTTCGGCGCACAGCGAACCGACCAAAAAAGAATTTTTCGTAAGGTCCGGACATGAATTTTTGTCATTTTTGGTAAACGCGCAAAAAATGAAATTTTCGTAAGGTCCGGACCTGTTGTTCCGGCACTTTTGGCGAACCGGCCAAAAAAGCAATTTTTGTAAGGTTCGAACAAGAGTTTTTGTCATTTTTGGCGAACCCGCAAAAAATGAAATTTTCATAAGGTCCGGATCTGTCGTTTCGGCACTTTTGGCGAAACGGACCAAAAAAGCATTTTTCGTAAGGTCCGGACATGAATTTTTGTCATTTTTGGCGACCCCGCAAAAATGAAAATTTCGTAAGGGCCGGACCTGTCGTTTCGGCACTTTTGGCGAAACCGGGCAAAAAAGCCTTTTTCGTAAGGTCCGGACATGAATATTTGTCATTTTTGGCAAACCCGCAAAAAATGAAATTTGCGTAAGGTCCGGACCTGTCGTTCCGACACTTTTGGCGAACCTGCCAAAAAAGTAATTTTTGTAAGGTCCGGACAAGAATTTTTGTCATTTTTGGCGACTCCGCAAAAAATGAAATTTTCGTAAGGTCTGGACCTGTCGTTTCGGCACTTTTGGCGAAACCGGCCAAAAACATATTTTTCGTAAGGTCTGGACATGAATTTTTGTCATTTTGGCGAACCTGCAAAAAATGAAGTTTTCATAAGGTCCGGACCTGTCGTTTCGGCACTTTTGGCGAAACCGGCCAAAAAAGCATTTTTCGTAAGGTCCGTACATGAATTTTTGACATTTCTGGTGACCCCGCAAAAAATGAAATTTTCGTAAGGTCCGGACCTGTCGTTCCGGCACTTTTGGCGAAACGGCCAAAAAAGCATTTTTCGTAAGGTCCGGACATGAATTTTTGTCATTTTTGGCGACCCCGCAAAAAATGAAATTTTCGTAAGGGCCGGACATGAATTTTTGTCATTTTTGGTAAACCCGCAAAAAATGAAATTTTCGTAAGGTCCGGACCTGTAGTTCCGGCACTTTTGGCGAACCGGCCAAAAAAGCATTTTTCATAAGGTCTGGACTTGAATTTGTGTCATTTTTGGCGAACTCGCAAAAAACGAAATTTTCATAAGGTCCGGGGACCTGTCTTTCCGACACTTTTGGCGAACCTGCCATAAAAGTAATTTTTGTTAGGTCCGGACAAGAATTTTTGTCATTTTTGGCGAACCTGCAAAAAATGAAATTTTCATAAGGTCCGGACCTGTCGTTTCGGCACTTTTGGCGAACCGACCAAAAAAGAATTTTTCGTAAGGTCCGGACATGAATTTTTGTCATTTTGATGACCTGCAAAATAGAAATTTTCGTAAGGTCCGGACCTGTCGTTCCGGCGCACGGCGAACCGACCAAAAAATTTTTCATGGAATCGGACATGAATTTTGTCATTTTGAGTAAACCCGCAAAAAATGAAATTTCGTAAGATCCGGACCTGTTATCGGCTTGCACGGCGGGAAACGGCAAAAACCTAATAAGGTCCGGACGCAGATATTTGTCATTTTTAGCAGAGCACCAAAAATGAAATTTTCGTAGATCCGGATATCGCTCCGGCACTTTGGCATGAAACAGCCAAAAGCATTTTCGTAAAGGTCAGGGGCGCGGAACCTTTCATTTTTGGCAAACCAGCAAAAAATGAAATTTTCCTAAGGTCCGGACCTGTCGTTTCGGCACTTTTGACGAAACCGCCAAAAAAGCATTTTTCGTAAGGTCCGGACATGAATTTTTGTCATTTTTGGCGACCCCGCAAAAAGTTAAATTTTCTTAAGGTCCGGACCTGTCGTTTCGGCACTTTTGGCGAAACCGCCAAAAAAGCATTTTTCGTAAGGTCCGGACATGAATTTTTGTCATTTTTGGCGACCCCGCAAAAAGTTAAATTTTCTTAAGGTCCGGACCTGTCGTTTCGGCACTTTTGGCGAAACCATTGTCAGCATTTTCATGGAGTCCGGACAATTCTTGTCTTTTAGCAAACTCACGCCTATAAGGTCCGGTCCTGTCGTTCCGGCACTTTTGGCGAAACCACCAAAAAAGCATTTTTCGTAAGGTCCGGACATGAATTTTTGTAATTTTTGGCAAACCTGCAAAAAATGAAATTTTCGTAAGGTCCGGACCTGTCGTTTCGGCACTTTTGGCGAACCGGCCAAAAAAGCAATTTTTGTAAGGTCCGGACAAGAATTTTTGTCATTTTTGGCGACCCCGCAAAAAATGAAATTTTCGTAAGGGCCGGACCTGTAGTTCCGGCACTTTTGGCGAACCGGTCAAAAAAGCAGTTTTCGTAAGGTCCGGACATGAATTTTTGTCATTTTTGGTACACCCGCAAAAAATGAAATTTTCGTAAGGTCTGGACCTGTCGTTCCGGCACTTTTGGCGAACCGGCCAAAAAAGCAATTTTTGTAAGGTCCGGACAAGAATTTTTGTCATTTTCGGCGAATCAGCAAAAAATGAAATTTTCATAAGGTCCGGACCTGTCGTTTCGGCACTTTTGGCGAAACCGGCCAAAAAAGCATTTTTCGTAAGGTCCGGACATGAATTTTTGTCATTTTTGGTAAACCGGCAAAAAATGAAATTTTCGTAAGGTCCGGACCTGTCGTTCCGGCACTTTTGTCGAACATACCAAAAAAGAATTTTTCGTAAGGTCCGGACATGAATTTTTGTCATTTTTGGTAAACCCGCAAAAAATGAAATTTTCGTAAGGTCCGGACCTGTTGTTCCGGCACTTTTGGCGAACCGGCCAAAAAAGCAATTTTTGTAAGGTCCGAACAAGAGTTTTTGTCATTTTTGGCGAACACGCAAAAAATGAAATTTTCATAAGGTCCGGATCTGTCGTTTCGGCACTTTTGGCGAAACCGACCAAAAAAGCATTTTTCGTAAGGTCCGGACATGAATTTTTGTCATTTTTGGCGACCCCGCAAAAATGAAATTTTCGTAAGGGCCGGACCTGTCGTTTCGGCACTTTTGTCGAAACCGGCCAATAAAGCATTTTTCCTAAGGTCCGGACATGATTATTTGTCTTTTTTGGCAAACTCGCAAAACATGAAATTTTCGTAAGGTCCGGTCCTGTCGTTTCGGCACTTTTGGCGAAACCTCCAAAAAAGCATTTTTCGTAAGGTCCGGACATGAGTTTTTGTCATTTTTGGCAAACCCGCAAAAAATGAAATTTTCGTAAGGTCCGGACCTCTCGTTCCGACACTTTTGGCGAACCGGCCAAAAAAGCATTTTTCGTAAGGTCCGGACATGAATATTTGTCATTTTTGGCAAACCCGCAAAAAATGAAATTTTCGTAAGGTCCGGACCTGTCGTTCCGGCACTTTTGATGAAACGGCCAAAAAAGCATTTTTCGTAATGTCCGGACATGAATATTTGTCATTTTTGGCAAACCCGCAAAAAATGAAATTTTCGTAAGGTCAGGACCTGTCGTTTCGGCACTTTTGGCGAACCGGCCAAAAAAGCAATTTTTGTATGGTCCGGACAAGAATTTTTGTCATTTTTGGCGACCCTGCAAAAAATGAAATTTTCGTAAGGGCCGGACATGAATTTTTGTCATTTTTGGTAAACCCGCAAAAAATGAAATTTTCGTAAGGTCCGGACCTGTAGTTCCGGCACTTTTGGCGAACCGGCCAAAAAAGCATTTTTCGTAAGGTCTGGACTTGAATTTGTCATTTTTGGCGAACTCGCAAAAAACGAAATTTTCATAAGGTCCGGGGACCTGTCTCCGACACTTTTGGCGAACCTGCCATAAAAGTAATTTTTGTTAGGTCCGGAGAAGAATTTTTGTCATTTTTGGCGAACCTGCAAAAAATGAAATTTTCATAAGGTCCGGACCTGTCGTTTCGGCACTTTTGGCGAAACCGGCCAAAAAAGCATTTTTCGTAAGGTCCGGACATGAATTTTTGTCATTTTTGGTGACCCCGCAAAAAATGAAATTATCGTAAGGTCCGGACCTGTCGTTCCGACACTTTTGGCGAACCTGCCAAAAAAGTAATTTTTGTAAGGTCCAGACAAGAATTTTTGTCATTTTTGGCGAACCCGCAAAAAATGAAATTTTCATAAGGTCCGGACCTGTCTTTCCGACACTTTTGGCGAACTTGCCATAAAAGTAATTTTTGTTAGGTCCGGACAAGAATTTTTGTCATTTTTGGCGAACCTGCAAAAAATGAAATTTTCATAAGGTCCGGACCTGTCGTTTCGGCACTTTTGACGAAACCGGCCAAAAAAGCATTTTTCGTAAGGTCTGGACATGAATTTTTGTCATTTTTGGTGACCCCGCAAAAAATGAAATTTTCGTAAGGTCCGGACCTCTCGTTTCGACACCTTTGGCGAACCGGCCAAAAAAGCAATTTTTGTAAGGTCCGGACAAGAATTTTTTCATTTTTGGCGAACCAGCAAAAAATGAAATTTTCATAGGGTCCGGACCTGTCGTTTCGGCACTTTTGGCGAAACCGGCCAAAAAAGCATTTTTCGTAAGGTCCGGACATGAATTTTTGTCATTTTTGGTAAACCGGCAAAAATGAAATTTTCGTAAGGTCCGGACATGAATTTTTGTAATTTTTGGTAAACCCGCAAAAAATGAAATTTTCGTAAGGTCCGGACCTGTAGTTCCGGCACTTTTGGCGAACCGGCCAAAAAAGCATTTTTCGTAAGGTCTGGATTTGTATTTTTGTCATTTTTGGCGAACTCGCAAAAAACGAAATTTTCGTAAGGTCCGGACCTGTCGTTCCGGCTCTTTTGGCGAACCGACCAAAAAAGAATTTTTCGTAAGGTCCGGACATGAATTTTTGTCATTTTTGGTGACCCCGCAAAAAATGAAGTTTTCGTAAGGTCCGGACCTGTCGTTCCGACACTTTTGGCGAACCTGCCAAAAAAGTAATTTTTGTAAGGTCCGGAGAAGAATTTTTGTCATTTTTGGCGAACCCGCAAAAAATGAAATTTTCGCCAGGTCCGGACACACTGTAGTTCGGCACTTTGCAGCGGGCTCGACCAAGCATTTTCGTAAGGTCTGGACTTAAGATTTGTGTCATTTTTGAACTCGCAAAAAACGAAATTTTCATAAGGTCCGGACCTGTCGTGTCGGCACTTTTGGCGAAACCGGCCAAAAAAGCATTTTTCGTAAGATTCGGACATGAATTTTTGTCATTTTTGGTGACCCCGCAAAAAATGAAATTTTCATAAGGTCTGGACCTGTCGTTTCGGCACTTTTGGCGAAACCGACCAAAAAAGCATTTTTCGTAAGGTCCGGACATGAATTTTTGTCATTTTTGGCGACCCCGCAAAAATGAAATTTTCGTAAGGTCCGGACCTGTCGTTCCGACACTTTTTGCGAACCTGCCAAAAAAGTAATTTTTGTAAGGTCCGGACAAGAGTTTTTGTCATTTTTGGCGAACCCGCAAAAAATGAAATTTTCATAAGGTCCGGACCTGTCGTTCCGACACTTTTGGCGAACCTGCCATAAAAGTAATTTTTGTAAGGTCCGGACAAGAATTTTTGTCATTTTTGGCGAACCTGCAAAAAATGAAATTTTCATAAGGTCCGGACCTGTCGTTTCGGCACTTTTGGCGAAACCGGCCAAAAAAGCATTTTTCGTAAGGTCTGGACATGAATTTTTTTCATTTTTGGTGACCCCGCAAAAAATGAAATTTTCGTAAGGTCCGGACCTCTCGTTTCGACACTTTTGGCGAATCGGCCAAAAAAGCAATTTTTGTAAGGTCCGGACAAGAATTTTTTCATTTTTGGCGAACCAGCAAAAAATGAAATTTTCATAAGGTCCGGACCTGTCGTTTCGGCACTTTTGGCGAAACCGGCCAAAAAAGCATTTTTCGTAAGGTCCGGACATGAATTTTTGTCATTTTTGGTAAACCGGCAAAAATGAAATTTTCGTAAGGTCCGGATATGAATTTTTGTAATTTTTGGTAAACCCGCAAAAAATGAAATTTTCGTAAGGTCCGGACCTGTTGTTCCGGCACTTTTGGCGAAACGGCCAAAAAAGCATTTTTCGTAAGGTCCGGACATGAATATTTGTCATTTTTGGCAAACCCGCAAAAAATGAAATTTTCGTAAGGTCAGGACCTGTCGTTTCGGCACTTTTGGCGAACCGGCCAAAAAAGCAATTTTTGTATGGTCCGGACAAGAATTTTTGTCATTTTTGGCGACCCTGCAAAAAATGTGAAATTTTCGTAAGGTCCGGACATGAATTTTTGTCATTTTTGGCAAACACGCAAAAAACGAAATTTTCGTAAGGTCCGGACCTGTCGTTCCAGCACTTTTGGCGAACCTGCCAAAAAAGCATTTTTCGTAAGGTCGGGACATGAATTTTTGTCATTTTTGGCGAACAGGCAAAAAATGAAATTTTCATAAGGTCCGGACCTATCGTTTCGGCACTTTTGGCGAACCGGCCAAAAAAGCATTTTTCGTAAGGTC
>NW_024717734.1:22500-55139 GCF_018991925.1 Homarus americanus | reverse complement strand
ATGTTATACTTCGTTCAGTTACGTATTACTACACACACACACACACACACACACACACACACACACACACACACACACACACACACACAAAGTGACACTCCAGGAAAAATGTGCCGTCAGAAGACATTACTGTCAGTGTATCTTATGGTCCAGCAGCTCTGTGTGTCACGTGTCTGTGTGTGTGTGTGTGTGTGTGTGTGTGTGTGTGTGTGTGTGTGTGTGTGTGTGTTTGAGTGTGTGTGTGTGTGTGTGTGTGTGTGTGTGTGTGTGCATTTAAGTGTGTGTGTGTGTGTGTGTAGTATGTGTGTAGTGTGTGCGTGTAACAGGTGTGTGTGTGTGTGTGTGTGTGTGTGTGTGTGTGTGTTGTATGTTGGTGTGTGCGTGTGTGACAGTGTTTTAGAGTGTGTGTGTGTGTGTGTTAGTATGTTTAGTGTGTGCGTGTGTGACAGTGTTTTAATAATAATAATAATATATAATTAACGGTTTATGAGAAAAGAGCTTGGCAGCCAGAAGGCTGAAAAATATACAGTTACATATTTGGGGAATGGGTTACAAGGTTCAAATAATATACAAGTGACATAAGTGACATAAATAAGACATATAATAAGCAGATGGGGATCAGCTCAAACTACAGTTCATTTCAAACATAGTGACAGTGTAGAGCGAGTGTTTACTGGAGTGATACACTGATTTATTACATGTTATTGATAATTTTTACAATGGTTGGGACTGGGCTGTTCTTATAGCGATCAGTTCGTGCACGTATGGGCTGGATGCGGTTGTGGTGTCGAACAGCAATTCTCGGACAGGGATCTCAGGTGGTAGTAGGGGCCGGTGTCGGGGATGGTGTAGAAGCTTCTTACAAATTTGCAGATGAGGCCGTGGTGATGGTCAGTGAGAGTCAGAAAGGGTCAGTGTTGCAGCCCTTCTTGATATGTGGAGTAGGAAGGGAGAGAATAATCTTGCATGCCCTCTTTGCACTTTTCTAGGTGTTTACGTTGTGTGGCATTTTAGGGAGAAAGACCAGGTGGGGGAGGCATAGAGTGAGCAGGAAGTATGAATGTTGTGTATACACTGGGAGCTCGTGTGCAGGAACTCCAGGACTTGAGTCGGCGGAGGAGGTGGAGACGGAAACTGGAGGATTTGACAACTTCACTGACGTGTGGTTTCCAATTTAAGTGTGTGTGTGTGTGTGCTTTAAATATATCTTTTTTGCATTATTTTACCTATTCTCTAAAATGAAGACAGAAAGAAAGAGAGAGACAGATCTCTCTCTCTCTCTCTCATGAAATACACACGACCACCGTCACAGCGTTGATTGACAGCGCCCAGTTAAGCCGTCAACTCTCCGTCCGCACAATAAAGCTTACTTGACTGAATATATACCTGTCAAAAAACACCTGTCGAATACCTGTCAAAAAGAGACTTTTTATATACCTGTTAAAAACACTTGTTGAATACTTGTCAAGTTACCTGTCTATCACCTGAAAAGCGAGAAATACCTGTCAAAAGTACCTATTAATTACCTGTAACTAAGAAATACCTGCCAAGTTATCTGTCAATTTCTTCAGTTGGGAGAAATATCTGTCAAAAATACCTGTCAATTACCTGATACTGGGATTTACATGCCAAAATTACCTTTTAATTACGAAAAATCCTCTCATTAGTAAGGTTCATCCCTCCAATTAAAGTCAATCTCGATATTCTCTTTAATTAATCAAACTTTAATCGTAAATCCACAAATTCTCAACGACTCGTAAGTTAAAAACAAAATCTTAATTGAATTTATGAGTTGAAGGTCGTAACTCTTTGGTGATAGGAAGATGGTGAGGTGAAATGGCGTCGTTTAGGTGTTGTACCTGAAGGCTTTGATGAACTTGGGTGAGGTTAAGTTAGGTTTAGTTAGGTTTGGTTAGGTTAGGTTAAGTTTGGTTTGGTTTGGTTGGAGGTTAGGTTAAGTTTGGTTTGGTTTGGTTTGGTTAGGTTTGGTTAGGTTAGGTTAAGTTTGGTTTGGTTTGGTTAGGTTTGGTTAGGTTAGGTTAAGTTTGGTTTGGTTTGGTTAGATTTGGTTAGGTTAGGTTAAGTTTGGTTTGGTTTGGTTTGGTTTGGTTAGGTTGGGTTAAGTTTGGAGATCAAGTTTCGATAGTGGGTTTTTTTTTTACATTTTATCTGGTTAAACTGTGTCTGCCCATGCTTGCCCATGCCTGTAATCCCATAAACCCACTCACCCATACAGACACTACTTACTCATTCACCTACATAATCCACTCATCCATCGACATCCCACCATCACCCACCCACCCACCCACCCACCCACCCACCCACCCACCCACCCACCCACATCACATCACATATACATCGCCCAGCCACCCACTCGTAATCCTCTACCAATTGACAGATAATGAGGCTTCAGTTGGACCGTCTACCCTGGCTGGGCAGAACAGACAGACAGACAGACAGACAGACAGAAGAAACCCAGAATAAGAAGACCGAGAGAAGATTCGGTTCCAAACTAACCCACAGGAGCTTCACTTCAGACCGACACCCACAAAAAACAAAGGAGGCGCGGAGAGGGCGTGGGAAGGCGCGGAGAGGGCGTGGGAAGGCGTGGGGAGGCGTGGCAGTATCGAGTATTGAAGAAGATTTTGCATATTTCTCTCGCGGGTGTTACAACTGCTGGTGGGCGGGGTGTTGTAACTGCTGGTGGGCGGGGTGTTACAACTGCTGGTGGGCGGGTGTTGTAACTGCTGGTGGGCAGGGTGTTACAACTGCTGGTGGGCGGGGTGTTGTAACTGCTGGTGGGCGGGGTGTTGTAACTGCTGGTGGGCGGGTGTTGTAACTGCTGGTGGGCGGGGTGTTGTAACTGCTGGTGGGCTGGGTGTTGTAACTGCTGGTGGGCGGGGTGTTGTAACTGCTGGTGGGCGGGGTGTTGTAACGGCTGGTGGGCGGGGTGTTGTAACTGCTGGTGGGCGGGTGTTGTAACTGCTGGTGGGCGGGGTGTTGTAACTGCTGGTGGGCAGGGTGTTATAACTGCTGGTGGGCGGGGTGTTATAACTGCTGGTGGGCGGGGTGTTGTAACTGCTGGTGGGCAGGGTGTTGTAACTGCTGGTGGGCGGGGTGTTGTAACTGCTGGTGGGCGGGGTGTTGTAACTGCTGGTGGGCGGGGTGTTGTAACTGCTGGTGGGCGGGGTGTTGTAACTGCTGGTGGGCGGGGTGTTATAACTGCTGGTGGGCAGGGTGTTATAACTGCTGGTGGGCGGGTGTTGTAACTGCTGGTGGGCGCGGGTGTTGTAACTGCTGGTGGGCGGGGTGTTGTAACTGCTGGTGGGCGGGTGTTGTAACTGCTGGTGGGCGGGTGTTGTAACTGCTGGTGGGCGGTGTGCTAACTGCTGGTGGGCGGGTGTTGAACTGCTGGTGGGCGGGTGTTATAACTGCTGGTGGGCGGGGTGTTGTAACTGCTGGTGGGCGGGTGTTGTAACTGCTGGTGGGCGGGGTGTTGTAACTGCTGGTGGGCGGGGTGTTGTAACTGCTGGTGGGCGAGGGTGTTGTAACCTGCTGGTGGGCGGGGTGTTATAACTGCTGGTGGGCAGGGTGTTATAACTGCTGGTGGGCGGGGTGTTGTAACTGCTGGTGGGCGGGGTGTTGTAACTGCTGGTGGGCGGGGTGTTGTAACTGCTGGTGGGCGGGTGTTGTAACTGCTGTCGGCCATATTGGAAATGTTGTTAAAAAGACATATACAGACATTCAAAGGCTGGAAATATTTCTTGGGGTGGGTTAATGATGCCGGGTTAATGGTGGTGGGTTAGCGGGTGGGTTAGTGGGTGGATTAGTGGTGGTGGGTTAGTGGTTGTTGGTTAGAGTTGGTGCGTTAGTGGTGGTGGGTTTGTGGTGGGTTAGGGGTTACTACTATTACTACCACTACCACCACTACCACCACTACCACCATCACCACCATTACTTCCACCATTACTACCACTACTACCACTACTACTACACCTCTCTCACCACCCTCTACATCACGCCACTGCCCACCTACACCATTCCGATAACACTACTGGAGAACGCTTCCCTCTGGTCGCTAATTATCACTTCTTTCTAGTCATTACCTCCTCAGTACTGCCTCCCCTACTTCCCACCACACTCTCTTTGACCGTTATTACCCATCGTCGGTTTCACTTGCCACTAACCTTAACTACTTTCTGCTATATGCAACCTCTCACAATGGTAATTACCCCTACCTACTACGATTACCACCCTTCACCCCACTAAAACTACTTCTAATAATAACGATAATAACAATAGCAACAATAAAAATAACAACAATAACAATAACCATAATAATAACACTAACAACAACAATAAAAATAACAGCAATAACAATAACCATAATAATAACACTAACAACAATAAGAACAACAACAATAACAGTAACAATAACAACAACAATAAAAATAACAATAACAACAATAAAAATAACAACAATAACAATAACCATAACACTAACAACACTAAGAACAACAACAATAACAGTAACAATAACAACAACAATAAGATCAACATAGTTACAACACGTACACTAACCACAACCACAAATAATAACCATCATAACAGCTGGTAATTATTGTAATCCCACTCCACCATAATTACACCTTCATGTAATCATCACTGTTATCACCTGTGCTTCAACCCTTTATTTCTTTGGTCTAATTTTCACCTTAATGACTCCAGGTACGCGATACACACAGCCTTTTTTTAATTAAGGTGAGGTCTTAATTTTTAGGGGAGGTGGAGGGAGAGGGCTCAGTTATATTGTTAAAAAGGTCAGGTCTGTGTGTGTATGTGTGTGTGTGTGTGTGTGTGTGTGTGTGTGTGTGTGTGTGTGTGTGTGTGTGTGTTTGTGTGTGAGAACAATACGGTGAGGTAAATATTAGAAAACACTGTGGCCAATCCCCCCCCCCCCCCCCCCCCCCCCCCCCCCCCCCCCCCCCTCTCTCTCTCTCTCTCTCTCTCTCTCTCTTGCTGCTCTCAGGTTGTCGATTTATTATGCAAAACAACATCTAATTATTATGCAAATGGATATACAAATCTGTTTCGCAAACTGTCTCAACCATCAGTTCAAGGTCTTGTTGTTCGTCTGTGTGTGTGTGTGGGTGGGATGTCTCTCTCTCTCTCTCTCTCTGTTAGGATATCAAGATGTGATAAGAAAAAGTTTGTAGAGGCAGAGAGAGATAGAAAAAGATGATAAAAACGAACAGAGAGAGAGAGTTAATAACTGATACCGACGGAATGGGAATGTGTGGGAATGGGAATGACTTGGGGTCGGGATTTGGAATGGGAATGAAATTGGTAATGGGGTGGATTTGAATAGGAATGGGACATAAAGTAGGAATGAATAGGTTGGTCAAAAGCTGGAATGGGAATGAAAGTGGGAATGGGGTATTTTGGATTTTGATACTGTGTGTGTGTGTGTGTGTGTGTGTGTGTGTGTGTGTGTGTGTGTGTGTGTGTGTGTGTGTGTGTGTGTGTGTGTGTGTGTGTGTCTCTTTTTGTCTCCCGTCACGAGGGAAATATAAACGTGCCAACCTTTGAGAACGCGACACCTTCCTCTCTCTTCACTCCCCACCCTCACCAACATTTCCCCCTCCTCCCCTCCAAGATCTCCCATCAAGATCTCCTCTCAAGATCTCCCTCAAGATCTCCTCCCTCTCAAGATCTCCCCTCTCAAGATCTCCTCCCATCAAGATCTCCTCCCCATCAGATCTCCTTCCTTTAAAGATCTCCTCTCCATGAAGATCTCCTCCCATCATGATCTCCTCAAGATCTCCTCCCATCAAGATCTCCTTCCTCTAAGACTCCTCCCATCAAGATCTCTTTCCCTCTTAAGATCTCCTCCCCATCAAGATCTCCCTCAAGATCTCCTTCCTCTTAAGATCTCCTCCCATCAAGATCTCTTTCCTCTAAGATCTCCTCCCCATCAAGATCTCCTCCCCTCAAGATCTCCCTACCCCTATCAGGATCACTGCCAAGAATTCGAGAAATGAGAGACACTCTCACGTATTGTTGAGATCTGACACGGAGAATGGCCGGGTATTAATCGCTGACCAAAAATCCAGAAACTCGGTCAGACCCAGAAGATGGGACTTAACGAGGGTCTGAAGGGCTTATGGGGGGGTGGAAGGGGAGCAAATTGGGCTGGAAGGGGCTAGGAGGACTGAAGGGCTGGTGCAGGCAGGAAGGAGGAGGGCTGAGGAGGAGGGATGGTTTAGTTAGAAGACGGGAGGTGTTAAGGGTAAGGGGAGGAGGGCTGGTCTAGGGCTGGTTTGGGGCTAAACTGGGGCTGGTTTGGGTACTGGGGCGTTTGGGGGGACTACTAGGCCTAGAGAACAAAGGACTGGCTATTAGAACTTTTTAAGAACTTTTATTGTTCCTGTTACAGTAAGTTCTTGAGCTCTGTTATATGTGAGTAGCGGGGTAGTGACCACAGACACACACACACACACACACACACACACACACACACACACACACACACACACACACACACACACACACACACACACACACACACACACATACACACACACACACACACACACACACACACACCGGGAGGTACCCATCACACTTAAACCAACTCAAAACATATTAACATTAATAATACAGAGAGGGGATAGAGTTATGTAAAACAGAGAAATACAGGTAGAGGCAGAGAAATACAGGAGAGGCAGAGAAATACAGGTAGAGGCAGAGAAATACAGGTAGAGGCAGAGAAATACAGGTAGAGGCAGAGAAATACAGAGTGCAGAGAAATACAGGTAGAGGCAGAGAAATACAGGTAGAGGCAGAGAAACAAGGATAGAGGCAGAGAAATAAGAGGGAGAGGCAGAGAAATACAGGTAGAGGCAGAGAACAGGTAGAGGCAGAGAAATGCAGGTAGACGGCAGGAAATACAGGTAGAGGGCAGAGAAATACAGGTAGAGGAGAGAAATACAGTAGAGGCAGAGAAATACAGGTAGAGGCAGAGAACACAGGTAGAGGCAGAGAAATACAGATAGAGGCAGCAGAGAAATACAGGAGAGGCAGGAGAAACAGCAGGTAGAGGCAGAGAAATACAGGTAGAGGCAGAGAAATACAGGTAGAGGCAGAGAAATAAGCAGGTAGAGTGCAGAGAAACAGGTAGAGGCAGAGAAATACAGGGTAGAGTGCAGAGAAATAGAGGTGAGAGGCAGCAGAGAAATACAGATAGAGGCAGAGAAATACAGGGAGAGGCAGAGAAACAAGGTAGAGGCAGAGAAATACAGGTAGAGGCAGAGAAACAGGTAGACGCAGAGAAATACAGGAGGCAGAGAAATACAGAGGCAGAGAAATACAGATAGAGGCAGAGAATACAGGTAGAGCAGAGAAATACAGGTAGAGGCAGAGAAATACAGGTGGGCAGAGAAATACAGGTAGAGGCAGAGAAATACAGGTAGAGTGCAGAGAAACACAGATAGAGGTAGAGGATACAGGTAGAGGCAGAGAAATACAGGTAGAGGCAGAGAAATACAGGTAGAGAGAAATACAGGTAGAGGCAGAGAAATACAGGTAGAGGCAGAGAAAACAGGTAGAGGCAGAGAAATACAGGTAGGGAGCAGAGAAATACAGGTAGAGGCAGAGAAATACAGTAGAGGGGCAGAGAAATACAGGTAGGGGCAGAGAAATACAGAGAGGGCAGAGAAACAGCAGGTAGAGGCAGAGAAATACAGGTAGAGGCAGAGAAATACAGGTAGAGGCAGAGAAATACAGGTAGAGGCAGAGAAATACAGGTAGAGGTGCAGAGAAATACAGGTAGAGGCAGAGAAATACATAGATAGAGGTAGAGGGTCACAGGGAGGGCAGAGAACAAGGTAGAGGCAGAGAAAATACAGGTAGAGGCAGAGAAATACATAGGTAGGCAGAGAAATACAGGTAGAGGCAGAGAAACAACAGGTAGAGGCAGAGAAATGCTACAGAGTGCAGAGAAATAGCAGGTAGAGTGCAGAGAATACAGGCAGGGAGGCAGAGAAATACAGGTAGAGAGCAGGAGAATACAGGGGAGGCAGAGAAATACAGTAGAGGCAGAGAAATACAGGTAGAGGGTGCAGAGAAACATGATAGAGGCAGAGAAATACAGGTAAAGGCAGAGAAATACAGGTAGAGGCAGAGAAATACAGTAGAGGCAGAGAAAATACAGGTAGAGGGCAGAGAAACACAGGTAGACGCAGAGAAATACAGGTAGAGGCAGAGAAATACAGGTAGAGGGAAGAGAAGATACAGTGCAGAGAAATACAGGTAGAGAGGCAGAGAAATACAGGTAGAGGCAGAGAAATACAGATAGAGACTGAGAAATACAGGTGAGGCAGAGAAACAGGTAGAGGAGGAGAATAGTGGGAGGCAGAGAATACAGGTAGAGCAGAAAATGCAGATAGAGGCAGAGAAATGCAGGTAGAGGCAGAGAGAATACAGGTGAGAGGCAGAGAAATACCGGTAGAGGCAGAGGAATACAGTAGAGACTGGAGAAATGCAGGTAGAGGCAGAGAAATACAGGTAGAGGCAGAGAAATACAGGTGAGGCAGAGAAATAGCAGGTAGAGGCAGAGAAATACAGGTAGAGGTGCAGAGAAATACAGGTAGAGGCAGAGAAATACAGGTGAGTAGAATGGTAGAGGTAGAAATACAGGTAGAGGCAGAGAAATACAGGTAGAGGCAGAGAAATACAGGTAGAGAGCAGAGAAATGGTGGGTAGAGGCAGAGAAATGCAGGAGGCAGAGGAAATACAGGTAGAGGGGGCAGAGAAATACAGGTAGAGGCAGAGAAATAGCAGGTAGAGGCAGGAAATACAGGTAGGAGTCAGAGAAATACAGGTAGAGTGCAAGAGAAATGCAGGTAGAGGCAGAGAAATGCAGGTGGAGGCAGAAAAATAGCAGGTAGAGGCAGAGAAATAGTAGGACGCAGAGAAATACAGGTAGAGGCAGAGAAATACAGGTAGACGCAGAGAAGCAGGTAGAGGCAGAGAAATACAGGTAGAGGCAGAGAAATACAGAGTAGAGCAGAGAAATACAGGTAGAGGCAAAAACAACAAAAAAACAAAGAGAAATACAGGTAGGCAGAGAAATACACACAAGACCTCCATGTGTCGAGGTGGTTGAATATATTAATATGTTTATTCCCTGGTGAAAATTGTTGAAAGTTGTAGAGAGAAAGATCTTTGAGTACCCAGTAGTTGTGTGTGGCAGTGTGGTCGTACAGGGGTCAGGAGGTATAGTGGTCGCA
Organism: Homarus americanus; assembly: GCF_018991925.1. Taxonomy (NCBI): domain Eukaryota; kingdom Metazoa; phylum Arthropoda; class Malacostraca; order Decapoda; family Nephropidae; genus Homarus; species Homarus americanus. The sequence continues at coordinate 45,849 of NW_024717734.1, read as the reverse complement.
TAGGGGTCGTGGAGGTGTAGTGTGACTGTACAGGGGTCGTGGAGGTATAGTGTGGTCGTACAGGGGTCGTGGAGGTATAGTGTGGCCGCACAGGGGTCGTGGAGGTATAGGTGGTCGCACGGGGCCGGAGGTATAGTGTGGTCGTACAGGGGCCGGAGGCATAGTGGTCGTGGACAGGGTCGTAGTGGTGTAGTGTGGCTGCACAGGGGTCGTGGAGGCATGGTGTGGTCGAACAGGGGTCGGGAGGTATAGTGTGGCTGCAGGGGTCGTGGAGGTGTGACCGCACAGGGTCGGAGGTGTAGTGTGATCGGTACAGGGGTCGTGGTGGTGGTCCCACAGGGGTCGTGAGGAGGTAGTGTGATCGTACAGGGGTCGTGGAGGTATAGTGTGTCATACAGGGTCGTGGGGTAGTGTGATCGTACAGGGTCGTAGTGGTGTAGTGTGGTCCTACAGGGGTCGTGGTGGTGTAGTGTGGTCCCACAGGGGTCAGTGGGGAGTGGTCGTACAGGGGCCGTAGTGGTGTAGTAAAAATGTACATGGGTCGACGTGGTGTACCGTGTCGCACATGATGTGTGGTGGTGGTCGCATGTCGTGGTGGTGTACTGTGGTCGTACAGGCTGTAGCAGGTGGTATCAGCATAAGTCAGTATTAACCAACGCCAGTACGAGCACGAAGTATCGCTCGGCGTTTCCAACTCATTCTCATACGACTAGGGCGGTACACAACACCCCAACATTGTCTCTCTCTCTCTCATCAGGCCCTCCAACAGTCGTCACCTGAACAGCAATCACGATAATGTGTAGCGGTGGGGGTAGGCTGAGAGTGGGGGTAGGGCTGGTGGTGAGGGGTAGGCCTGGGGAGGGATGGTGGGGAGAGTAGCGGTTGTGGGCTGGAGGTGGTGGGGGGTAGGTGGGGGTCGGATGGTGGGAGAGAAGCGGTTGGGGGAAGGCTGGAGGTGGAGGAGGTAGGGGTGGTGGGGGGTGATGGTGGGGAGAAGAAGGGTTGGGGAAGGCTGGCGGTGGGGGGGTGATGGGCAGATGGTGGGAGAGGCTCTGTTGGGGATAGGTGGGGCTAGATTACGCCTGTCAATCATACCCACTATTTCCTGTATTGAGCTGTGAGTCGATGTGTGGTGATGGGAGGTCAAGTTACACCATGTGATCTCTGCTGCTTACTGTGGCCAGGAAACTTGTTATTAAGTTGACGACAGTGACTCGAGTTGACTTGTTAGGGAAGTATCATATCTCTCTCTCTCTCTCTCTCTTCTCTCTCTCGATGGCTTCACAAGTGGAATTTTAATTAAGAATTCATATTTCTTGTTCCGTGTGTGTGTGTGTGTGTGTGTGTGTGTGAGACCTTCGTTACGAAAACCCTGGGGCATAATGGTGATTTCTCTCTCTCTCTCTCTGGTAATAAGACTGAACGATAATTACTACTAATAATGATAGCAGCAATTATGACAATAATGATGATAATAATAAAGCAATAATTAATTACCTGATAGAGAGAAATGTAAACCAATTAGTTAATATTATATTAAAACAGTTTGACCAGCTACCTCTACCAGCTGCCAGGGTCTCTCCTCTACCCCGCTGCCAGACGTCATCAGCGCCGCTCCCTGGAAAAAATTCCCCTTACTCCGCCCTAATCAAACCTTGCCTCTCTCTTTCCCATCTCGCCCCTCTGCTTAACTAACTCTCTAGCTGTTTCCCCAGTCCCTACAAGTGCCTAAACTCTTTTCCGTTTACCCTCCTTCTCCCTTTCCTTCCTTCCTTGTCCTCCTCCTCCCAGGCGAACACTCAAGTAAATGACGGGAAAGTCTGAGTGGACCTGCTGGCCTGGCCTCAGTTGCCAAAGTGGTCATTTTGGGAAGACATTTGTGCCAGTAAACTTGTATCATCTTGGAGGAGGAGGGAAGGCATGCTACTTTTTTCCTCTTATTTATGTAAACCATTCCCGTCAGCACACACGTTAGAGAGAGTTAAGAATATATTCAAGAGGAAAATCCATGCAAGGAGAGATATATATTTTGTTTGTTTTGAGGAGGGAGGGAGGCAAGATGTCGTCGTGTTTGTTTACATATCTGCCACAGTTACCAACACTTCCTGCCGAGTTTGGTAGTTCTCATGGGAGTACATTTTATCATACGAGGTTTATTTACAATATATCGCCTCAGATAATGGTAGTGGTATGGGTCAGATACAGGGAGTGATAATACTAAGTGTTGGTTACCTCCCTGTCCTGGCCTGAGGGAGAAAAAAGGAGGGGGTTGAAGAGGAGAAGGTGAGGAAAAACGAAGAGCGTGAGGTAAAGTCATAGGAAGGAAAAGCACACACACACACACACACACCACACACACACACACACACACACACACACACACACACACACACACTAGCCATTATAGATTTCCACATTTCTAAGCATCAAAGTCTGGCAAACTCTGGGCAATGTCTTCAAAAGTGGATTGAGTTGGGAAATCTCATCCGGGAGTAAATGGTTGGAAGTGAGTTTAAAATGTAGTCCCTTCCTCCCTCATTCTCTCTCCCTCATTCTCCTTCCCTCATACTCTCTCGCCCTCACTCTTCTCCTCACACCTCTCCCACTTCTCGCCTCCCTCGCTCCTCTCACCCCCTCTCCCTCCCTCACGCTCTCTCTCCCCTCACTCTCTCCCTCCTCTCCTCCCCTCACGCCTCTCTCCTCACCTCCTCCCTCACCCCTTTCTCTCCCTGCCCTCCCCTCACCTCCTCTCCCTCCTCTCCCTCCTCACGCTCTCTCTCCCTCAACTCCTCTCTCTCCCTCCCTCACCACTGGATCAGAGAGACTGGCCGCTGAGACAGACCAGTTACTTAGTAGTTTGTTTATGGTTTTGCGGCTTGTTGTTGGTGTTGTTGTTGGTGTTGTTGTTGTTGTTGTTGGTGTTCTTGTTGTTTGTTTGTTGGTGTTGTTGTTGGTGTTGTTGTTATTGTTGTTGTTGGTGTTGGTGTTGGTGTTGGTGTTGTTGTTGTTGTTGTTGTTGTTGTTGTTGTTATTGTTGGTTTTGTTGTTGTTATTGGTGTTGTTGTTATTGTTGGTGTTGTTGTTATTGTCGTTGTTGTTGGTGGTGTTGTTATTGTTATTGTTGTTGTGGTGGTGGTGTTTTTGGGTGTTGTTTGTGAGACACTAACCACAACCCACAACCCACCACCATACACCCTAACCTACAGTACAGTTCCCGAGTTACTGAAGACTTTGAAACATTTAATTTCCAGGGTATTTGGCTATAGTCTCTAATGGCCTCTTACGTTTATGGCCATATCGGGGCTGTTACTCTTGTCAGGGCCATATAGGACACCCCTCATGTGGTCATATTAGAGTCGTGATAAACTCAGTGGCCATATTGGGAGGGCCATACTTCCCTCTGGTAGACATACCAATGGCCATGCGTATAATTTTAGGCATGCTGTAGCCATATTATAATTTTAGAAATAGCATATATGTATCGTTTTTAGAGGTACTATATATTTATCTCTGTGGCCCAATGTTAAACACCATGTACAGTTGTCAGGAAACACGTGTGGTTTAGATTACAATTAACTTTTTTAAATGAAGTAAAAGCAACAGCATAATTCTTCTCATAGTTACAATTGAGAATTTTTTAAATAATTTACCTCAAGTTCCAACAACCACGACTACTACCACCACTACCACAACTACCACGGCTACCAGTACATACCATAACTACTACTACCACAACTGCTACCACATCTGCACAGTACTACAGTACTGCTACAGATACTACTACCACCACTACTACCACTACTACCACTACAACCACGACTACCAGTACTACTACTACTACAACTACTACCACAACTAATAGGGCTATTACCACAGTACTATCAACACTACTACCACTACAACCAAGACTACCACTATTACTACTAATAATACTACCATAACCACGACTACCACCATTATAGCCATAAACAACAACCCCATCGAACATAACAACCGTTCTTCTTTAAATAGTTGGTCAAGTCACACACACACACACACACACACACACACACACACACACACACACACACACACACACACACACACACACACACACACACACACACACACACACACACACACACACACACACACACACACACACACACACACACACACACACACACACACACACACACACACACACACACACACACACACACACACACACACACACACACACACACACTCACACACACACACACACACACACACACACACACACACACACACACACACACACACACACACACACACACACACACACACACACACACACACACACACACACTCACACACACACACACACACACACACACACACACACACACACACACACACACACACACACACACTCACACACACACACACACACACACACACACACACCCCACACACACACACACACACACACACACACACACACACACACACACACACACACACTCACACTCACACACACACACACACACACACACACACACACACACACACACACACACACACTCACACCACACACACACACACACACACACACACACACACACTCACACACACACACACACACACACACACACACCATCTCTCCACATCCTCAACAGATTGTCTTCAAACTTGAGAGAATTATTTTCCTCTTATACTCAGAACTACCTTTTTTCCTTTTCCTACTCTTTCCCTTCTCATCCCTCTCTTCCTTCCCACCCGTTCCTTTCCTTCTCATCCCTCCTTCCTTCCCACCCGTTCCTTTCCTTCTCATCCCTCCTTCCTTTCCTTCTTTCTTTCTTTCTTCCCCTTCTCATCCCTCCTTCCTTCCCACCCGTTCCTTTCCTTCTCATCCTCCTTCCTTTCCTTCTTTTCTTTCTTATCTTTCCCTTCTCATCCCTCCTTCCTTCCCACCCGTTCCTTTCCTTCTCATCCCTCCTTCCTTTCCTTCTTTTCCTTTCCTACCTTTCCTTCTCATCCCTCCCTTCCCTTCCCACCCGTTCCTTTCCTTCCTCATCCCTCCTTCCTTTTCCTTCTTTTCTTTTCTTATCTTTTTCCCTTCTCATCCCTCCTTTCCCACCCGTTCCTTTCCTTCTCATCCCTCCTTCCTTCCCCACCGTTCCTTTCCTTCTATCCTCCTTCCTTTCCTTTTTTCTTTCTTATCTTTCCTTCCTCATCCCTCCTTCCTTCCCACCCGTTCCTTTCCTTCTCATCCCTCCTTCCTTTCCTTCTTTTCTTTTCTTTTCTTTCCCTTCTCATCCCTCCTTACCGTTCCTTTCCTTCTCATCCCTCCTTCCTTTCCTTCTTTTCTTTCTTATCTTTTTCCCTTCTCATCCCTCCTTCCTTCCCACCCGTTCCTTTCCTTCTCAGCCCTCCTTCCTTTCCTTCTTTTCTTTCTTTTCTTTCCCTTCTCATCCTCCTTCCTTCCCACCCGTTCCTTTCCTTCTCATCCTCCTTCCTTCCCACCCCGTTCCTTTCCTTCTCATCCCTCCTTTCTTTTCCTTCTTTTCTTTCTTATCTTCCTTCTCATCCTCCTTCCTTCCCACCGTTCCTTTCCTTCTCATCCCTCCTTCCTTTCCTTCTTTTCTTTCTTTTCTTTTCCCTTCTCATCCCTCCTTCCTTCCCACCGTTCTTTCCTTCTCCTATCCCTCTATTCCCTTTCCTTCTTTTTCTTTCTTTTTCTTTCCTTCTCATCCTCCTTTTCCCACCCGTTCCTTTTCCTTCTCATCCTCTTCCTTCCACACCGTTTCCTTTCTTCTCATCCTCCACCTTTTCCTTCCTTTTCTTTCTTATCTTCCTTCTCATCCTCCTTCCTTCCCACCCGTTCCTTTCCTTCTCATCCTCCTTCCTTCCACCGTTCCTTTCATCTCATCCCCTCCACTTCTTTTAACTCTTATCTTTCCCTTCTCATCCTCCTTCTTTCCCAACCGTTCCTTTCCTTCTCATCCTTCCTTCCCATCTCCTTTTCTTCCATCTCTTCCTTTCTTCCATTTCTTCCTTTCTTCCCCTCCTTTCCATCCCGCATCTTTCATTTCCTTATCATTCTTCCTTCCCTACTTCCTTCCCATCTCACTGCTTTTAGTGCGATACTGTTTTAGGGCTGATATTGTGTGTGTGTGTGTGTGTGTGTGTGTGTGTGTGTGTGTGTGTGTGTGTGTGTGTGTGTGTGTGTGTGTGTGTGTGTGTGTGTGTGTGTGTGTCTAAAACAAGAAGATATAAACTATTGTGTTAAGAGTTTGAATAATAATGAAATCTTACTTGTAGTGATTATGTTACTGTGAGACACACACACACACACACACACACACACACACACACACACACACACACACACAACACACACACACACACACACACACACACCACCACACCACACCACCACCACCACCCTACACACACACACACACACTTTATCATTCAGACCTGGGTCATAAGCCCTAAATTTCTTATATTAACGTTCAAATGCAAATTCGTTCATTAGTTAACGTTAGGAGTCAGGCTGAGTGAACGATGCCTAAAAAAGCTTCAAGTACTAAGTTAGTGTCGGGGGAACAACTTATTGATCAGGTTGGTTTGGTGGTTGTGGTGGTGATATGGTTGATGGTGGTAGTTGTGGTGATGTGGTGATGATGGTTAGTTGTGAGGTTGATGAGTAGTTATAATTGGTGGTTGATTGTGAATGTTGATGTTGAGTTGAGGTGGTGGTAGTTGTGGTGATGGTGGTGGTTATGGTGATAGGGGTAATGGTAGTTGTGATTTTAATAGTACTGGTAGTTGTGGTTGTTCAAGACTCACCCATTCAGGAGTCTTTCACTAGTAGTCTCTCTCTCTCTCTCTCTCTCTCTCCTCTCTCTCTCTCTCTCTCTCTCTCTCTCTCTCTCTCTCTCTCTCTCTCTCTCTCTCTCTCATTAGTATATAATAAATCTATTTAGCGTTAACGAGGCATTTATCTTAATTATATTGAGGCGAAGATGAGGAAGCAAGGAGGGTGTGATAAAGAGGAAAGAAGGAGGAGATGTGAATAAGGAGGAGGAAGCAAGAAAGGTGTTTTTAGAGAGAGGGAAGGATATGATAAAGAAAGAGGGAGATGTGATAAAGAAGGAGGGAAGGAGGAAGATGTGATAAAGAAGGAGGAAAGGAGAGAGATGTGATAAAGGAGGGAGATGTAACAAAGAAGGAGGGAAGGAGGAAGATAAGATAAGGAGGAGATGTGATAAAGAAGGAGAGAAGGAGGAAGATGTGATAAAGAAGGAGGGAAGAGAGATTGTGATAAAGGAGGGAGATGTATGAAAGAGGAAGGAGGAAGATGATAAAAAGAAAGAGAAGGAGGAAGATGTGATAAAAGGCAGGAATTGATAAAGAAGGAAAGAAGGAGGTAGATGTAATAAAGGAGGAAGGAGATGTGATAAAAGAAGGAGGGGAAGGAGGAAAGATGTGATAAAGAAGGAGGAAAGGAGGAGATGTGATAAAGAGGAAGGAAGGAGGGAGATGTGGTAAAGAGAGAGAGAAGATGTGATAAAAGAAGAGAAGAAGGAGAGTAGATGTAATAAAAAGAAGGAGGAGGAATGTGATAAGAAGGAAGGAAGGAGAATAATGAAAGAAGGAGAAGGAGGAAGATGTGATGAAGGAGGATAGGGAGGAGATGTGATAAAAAGGAAGGAAGGAGGAGATGTGATAAGAAGGAAGGAAGGAGGAGATGTGAAAGAGAGAAGGAAGATGTGATAAGGAGGAGGAAGGAGGAGATGTGGTAAAAGAGAGAAGGAAGATGTGATAATGAAGGAAGGAAGGAGGAGATGTGATAAAGAGAAAGGAAGATGTGATAAAGAAGAAGGAGGGAAGGAGGACCGTTTCATATAAACCCTTCTCATTAACTTTTCCCTCCTCCCTCCACCCTCCTCCTCCATCTCTTCCTCCCCTCACCACCTCCTCCTCTCCCTCTCACCTCTCTCTCACCATAAGTTTATCTCTCTGTTGCCAACTTCGGCGATAATTTCTCTCTTGAAAGCAATCGCCCTCCCAGCTCTCTCTCTCTCTCTCTCTCCTCTCTCTCTCTCTCCTCTCTCTCTCTCCTCCTCTCTCCCCCCCCCCCCCCCCCCCCCCCTCTTTCTCATCCCTCTCCCTACCCTCCTCTCCTCACCTCCCCTCCCCTCCCCTCACCTCCTCCCCTCCATCCCCCCCTCCTCTCCACCTTCCTCCCCTCCCTCCCCCTCCCCTCCCACCTCCCCTCCCTCCCATCCCCACCTCCTCTCACCTTACCTCCCCTCCCCTCCCCTCCCCTCACCTCCTCCCCTCCCATCCCCCCCTCCTCACCTACCTCCTCCCTCCTCTACCTTACCTCCCTCCCCTCCCATCCCCCCTCCTCTCCCACCTCCCACCTCCCCTCCCTCCCCTCCCTCCCTCCCTCCCATCCCCCCCTCCTCTCACCCACCTCCTCCCCTCCTCTCACCTTACCTCCCCTCCCTCCTCTCCACCTCACCTCCCCTCCCTCCTCTCACCTACCTCCCCTCCCCCTCCCATCCCCCTCCTCACCCCTTACCTCCCCTCCCCTCCTCTCCCCTTACCTCCCCTCCCCTCCCATCCCCCCCCTCTCCCTCCCACCTCCCCCTCCCCCCCCTCCTCTCACCTCCACCTCCCCTCCCCTCCCCATCCCCCCTCCCTCTCACCCACCTCCCCTCCCCTCCCCTCCCCACCTCCCCTCCCCTCCCATCCCCCCCTCCCTCTCTTCCCCCTCCCCTCCCTCCTCTCCCCTCCCCTCCCCTCCCTCTCCCCTCCCCTCCCCTCCCCCCTCCCTCTCCCCTTACCTCCCCTCCCATCCTCTCCACCTCCCCTCCCATCCCCCCCTCCTCTACCCCTCCCTCCCCTCCCCTCCCCTCCCCTCCCCTCCCCTCCCCTCCCCTCCCCTCCCCTCCTCTCAACTTACCTCCCTCCCCTCCTCTCCCCCTTACCTCCCTCCCCTCCTCTCACCTCCCCTCCCTCCCCCTCCTCTCCTCCCTCCCCCCCATCCTCTCCCTCCCCTCCCCCTCCCCTCCCCTCCCATCCTCTCACCTCACCTCCCCTGCACATGTGTAATGCAGCTATTTCATTTCTTATCTTCTCCCAGATCTGCAAGTGTCTTATACAGCCTCCTCCTCTTCTCCTTCCTCCTCTTCCTCCTTTCCTAATCCTCCTCCTCCTCATCCCCCTCTTTATCCTCCCTCCTCCTCCCTCCTCCTCATCCTCGCTCTTTATCCTCCTCCTCCTCCTCCCTCATCACCTCTTTATCCTCCTCCTCCCTCCTCCTCGTCCCACTCTTACCCTCCTCCTCCTCTATCTCCTCCTCCTCCACCACGTGTTGTCCCACAGCCGCTGTTCTGCCAAACAGATGTGTATACAGCCGGTAAGATAATAATTCTCTTTAACAATACATGATAAAGTGGACGACTACACCCCCCCCCCCCCCCCCCCCCCCCCCCCCCTCTCTCTCTCTCTCTCTCTCTCTCGTTATTTTGTTGATTTTGGTAATAATGAAGGACTATCGGGGTTATGTGTGTGTGTGTGTGTGTGTGTGTGTGTGTGTGTGTGTGTGTGTGTGTGTGTGTGTCTCCACCTTCCTATACACTCAAACATAACTTGGGTGTGAACTCCCAATAAAACACATTTCCACACATCTTTTCTCCTATACAACACCCATAGCATACATGAATACTGTACACACACACACACACACACACACACACACCCACACACACACACACACACACACATGGACACCTATACATACATAAACCTATTACTGACATATATACAAACAAACTGAGTTATTAATACGGTCATAAGCCCTGTCTGGCACCCCCCCATCCTTTTCCCCTCATCCCTTCCCCTTCACCTCCCCTCTCACCCCTCCCCCTCACCCCTTCTCTGATACCAAATCACGCTGGAATGAAGTAACGACGTTGGGTTGGCGAAGAGAGAGAGAGAGCGTTCTGACATAGCTGGAGTGTCATATATTCATTTGGTTTCTTTATGTGGGACATGTTGGGTGGGATTTGGTGAAGTGGGACCTGTTTAAGGGCGGACTTGTTTGAGTGAAGTTTTTGGAGTGAGATTTGCTGGACTGACTTTTGGATCAGAGTTTGATGGAGTGGGACTTGATTGGAGTGGGACTTGTTGGAGGGGACCTGTTTAAGTGGAACTTCTTGGAGTGAGTCTTGTTGGACTTAATGAATTAGTATCATTATTATTCAACATAGAACAAATTTGAGGATATTTTTTCTTATAAATAAATAAATAAATATATATATATATATATATATATATATATATATATATATATATATATATATATATATATATATATATATATATATATATATATATATATATATATATATATATATATATTTTCGCACGTGATAAATAAACTGAATATTTTTAAGTACAGTAATTGGTTTATTTAGAAATGTTTATTTCACGATTATTTTATATTCATGATCTTGTGAATATTGTAAATGTATTTATAAAAGTAATCGTCTTTTTTTGAAGGTAGAAATGGATATTAAAATATTCTTGAATAGTATATATATTTTGTTGGGTGATTAAAGGTGTGTGCGTGCGGGTGTGTGCGTGCGGGTGCGTGCGGGTGTGTGTGTGTGTGCGGGTGCGTGCGGGTGTGTGTGTGCGGGTGTGTCTTTCTTAGTGTTTGCTTTTCTGTGTGTCTGTATATGTGTTTGTGTGTGTACAAACAGACAGACCTAGACAGATAGATCGATCACCAGACAGGCAGACAGACAGACAGACAGACCTAGACAGATAGATGGATCGCCAGACAGACAGACAGACAGACAGACAGACCTAGACAGATAGATGGATCGCCAGACAGACAGACAGACAGACAGACCTAGACAGATAGATCGATCGCCAGACAGACAGACAGACAGATATAAACGCCAACCTTCATCACCGCCAAATTAATTATTTAAAAAGTGGACTGGCTGGAAAAATTCATAACGCCAGAGATTTTTTTCATGGTTTGTTGAGCTGTTTGTTTATTTGTTTGTGTTTGTTTGTTTTGTTTGTTTATTTGTAGGACTTTCTTTGTTTAGTTGTTTTAGTGTTTTGGTCATTATTTGTTTGGTCTTTTTTGTTAAATGTTTTTTTGTTTTTGTTTTCATATTTTTTTTCGTTGTTCCTTGTTCTTGTTCTCGTTCTTTCTATTGTTTTTTCTCCGTTTTGGGTTTTGTTTATAATTTCTTTCATTCTTTCTTATTTTGGAGGGAAGTCTCTCTCTCTCTCTCTCTCTCTCTCTCTCTCTCCTCTCTCTCTCTCTCTCTCTCTCTCTCTCTCTCTCTCTCCCTAAAAAAAAATTAATAATAGCCCAGTGATCCCTAAAACAAACGAAGCTAGTAGGTAGGTAACACAAGCCGGAACAATAGCGTCAATAGCTGCTGCTAGTGGCTCTGGTACAACAATAAGCGCGCGTCTCACACGGTTTGTTTACATAAGCTCCGAATATATATATAAAAATCCGGATTCAAGCTCAGCGTTTTTACTGAAAGGCGGATTTTTTTTTTAAGAAAGGAAAATATAATTACCTTAATTTTCACTTTTTGACTGATTGATTTATTTATGAATGGAATAATTGTGATGACTAAACGGATATTAAATTTTTATAGGTATTTAACTTAATTTGAATTATGTATGATACGTTGTGCTTAATTGTAAAAATTTCGGCTCGTATTCATCATTGTTGACATGATGTATCTGGATTCATGATTCACGAACGTACGTAAGATAAACACACCTGGTAAACAACTATACCATACACGTAACTACATACATTAGATGATTTAAGATTAAAATTACCATACGAACAATAACATACAGATAAAATAAAATTATATACAAATAAAATAATAATGAAATTCAATAACATATATAATAATGAAGAAACAATAACAAATAATGATGAAATAAACCCATTAATTCCATCTGTCATAACTTCAATAACATTACGTAATCAGACATCCAGACAATCTTCACCATGCATAATTACAACTCTTCATAAGTCTTGTCTCAGAATATGATGTAATTTCAACCGAGGTCTTTCTTAGGGACATTGTAAGAACTAATTAACCTGACTCAAACTCGTCACCTGTGAGCCAAGAAAAGAGAATTTGGTCGTAGTGTTGTAAGAGTCTACGGAGATCTCCCGCCACATTTGACTACCTAATGTATTATGCTCGTAGGCTTATGTGTGTGTGTTTGTTTATTAATTTATTCCTTCTATATGTGTTTTGGTGCTACTGTTATTAACCACCATTACGCACACACACACACACACACACACACACACACACACACACACACACACACACTCCTCAATTTGGTGTAAAAAACATTAGGTGGCCTTGCTTCAACTCTCATTATTACACCTGACAAGGTAATTGCAGTAACTTGACTCTTGTTAAGCACTTAGCGTTAACAGCTTGTTCAGCACGATAATTGCCTCCGCCAATACATCTCCCGGTAGAAAATATTTTGACCTAATATATTATGTGACCTGACCTGACCTGACCTGACCTGGCTGCTAGCGTGTTAGCATTACAAGGGTCATAACTCAGTAGAGGTTGTCCGCTTATTAGGTCAACATCGATGTTGTTTTTTTTTTTCTTTATTTTAGCTTCATGTGTTTTTATTGTGTGAGTTATTGTTACTCTCTCTCTCTCCCCAGGTTAGGTTAGGTTAGGTTAGGTTAGCAGAACGTAAATGTGATTAATATTCGGGTTAGGTGAGCGTGATCCATATATCGATGTTTTTAATCACAAAGGAAAAATAAGACAGTAAAATCCACAGGACTTTCGTATATATATAATTCCCTTTAAGCACCAAATATCCCCATAAACACTCAATTTACCCCCAAACAGTATAATTTCCCCCTAGAAACAATAACAACTAACCCCTGAAACAATAAAAAATACCCCCAGAAACAATTCAATTTTCCCCCACATCAACAATTCCATTTTTTCCCCTAAACTACAGTAAATTTTCCTGACATGGCGTAACCCCACCGTAATGAACCTCCGCTCAACAAGGACATAACCAGCACTTGCTAACTCATTACATCTACAGGGAAAGAATGTGTGTGTGTGTGTGTGTGTGTGCAGGGAGGAAACTATACCACGCTAGGGAATTTACTAATTAAAGCCTTTGGGTAAATAAAAGGTAAAAAAATATTACCCCCTCCCAGGATAAGGGAAACTGACTTAATTTACAAGAGTTAAGGGAATTTCACGAATATGTTTGTTATTAAGTCAGGAGGTGAGGATTCGGACGCGTTGGTGTTAAGTTTAGAGGGAGTTTTTGTAGGTATCTGAACATTTTGGAATCATTGTTACGTATCTGTACGTTTTAGTGTACTTTTTTTTTGTAGTTTTGGTACTTGTTTAAATGTGTTGGTACGTTTTTTGTAGGGTTGGTACGTGTTTAAAGGTGTTAGTGTACTTTTATGATAAGGTTCGTACGCATTTAAAGCTTTTGTTATGTTGGGTTTTTCCAATGGCATTGTATTCGTACGTAGTGGCACATATATTGGAGCACTTTACGTTATATTTCAACGCATTTGGACATATTCAACATTAATTTCGTTGTAATATGTACGTAATGGGACTGATTCTCGAATGCTGTCGTTGTATGAGTGTTTATTTACCAGTAATCTCGTAATAATCTGGGCTAACCCTACTGGCGGGACCTGATTCAACGGGTTATATACTTTAGATCTCTTGGGCAAATGGTTAGAACGTATCTGAGAATGTAAACAATGTACTAGATACGGTATTGGATAATGAGTGTAGGAGTGTTTGTGTATTTGTGTGTTTGCACCTGCTAGGGGAGTGTAGATGTGTATTTGAAAATGTTGGTAGGGGTGTAGAGTGTATTAGAACAGTTTTGTGGTGTGTTGGGTGTATTTCAATGAGCTCAACTGTGACGTGTGACTGATGGGTGTAGCCAGTCTTTTCTACACTTGGGGGCGGGGCAAGGGGGGGGTTGTTGGATCTGCCTTAGTGCAGTAGTGTTGGTGGTGAGTGTGGAGTCACTGCGACATTCTGTAATTGTCAAACTTTTCCAGCTGGCCTCGTGCAATTCTCTCACATGAATGAGCCTGTGACGCGGGCCTGGGGTCACCTCCGCTACCACACCACCCTAATATTAAACTATTTTTCGACAAACTTCCTTCTAACTTGGTTTTATGAGGAAAGGAAAAAAAAATGTATGGAATGAAAACGTTACTCGATTTACCAATATAAGCTGAGGCGGTTATGTGGGTTGATTTTTGTTCTATACGTTAGTTCATTTGTTTTTTAATTTGTTTTTGTGTTTTTGTTTTGTTAGGGTCTTGTGAATGTTGGAGTTGTTTTTATATATATTTAGATGTTATGTAGATGGTGTTTGTTGAAGGAGAAATCTCTCTCTCTCTCCCCCCCCCCCCTCTCTCTCTCTCCCAAAACAACATTTACCGCCACACAACAATTAATAACTCCTCCTGTGTGTTCAACAACCACAACAACACCACAAGTCTGCAGCATCAAGGGAACATTACCAACCAATGTCAAAGGTGGACGAGAGAGAGGGGGAGAGAAGGGTACGGGAGGGGTGGGGTGGGGAGGTGAGGGGAGAGGAAGAAGAGGAGGGAAGGGAAGGTCCAGCTCCCCCAGTCGTACTGCACAAACACAGACCAGAATTAGAATTAGATGAGATGTACCAGACCTTTGAGTCGTTACTGATGAGTCCCCCCCCTCTCTCTCTAGCCAAGCATGGAGGTTTAGTCAAACAAGGTACTAGAGCCAAACAGTATGGTGCAGCCAAACGTGGCAGTGCAGGTGGCGTAGCTATGCAAGGTAATGCAGTTAAACAAGATGGTATAAGCAAACAGGTGGTGTAGCCAAACAAGGTGGTATAGCCAAACAAGGTGGTGTAGGCAAACAAGGTGGTGTGAGCAAACAAGATTGTTTAGCCAAACAAGATGGTGTAGCCAAACAAGATGGTGTGGCAAACAGATGGTGTAGCCAAACAAGGTGGTGTGAGGCAAACAAGGTGGTGTAGCCAAACAAGATTTTTTAGCCAAACAAGATGGTGTAGCCAAACAAGGTGGTATAGCCAAACAAGGTGGTATAGCCAAACAAGGTGGTGTAGCCAAACAAGGTGGTATAGCCAAACAAGTTGGTATAGCCAAACAAGGTGGTGTAGGCAAACAAGGTGGTATAGCCAAACAAGGTGGTATAGTAAAACAAGGTGGTGTAGCCAAACAAAGGTGGTATAGCCAAACAAGGTGGTATAGCCAAACAAGGTGGTGTAGGCAAACAAGGTGGTGTAGGTAAACAAGATTGTTTAGCCAAACAAGATAGTGTAGCCAAACAAGATGGTGTAGCCAAACAAGATGGTGTAGCCAAACAAGGTGTGGAAGCAAACAAGATGGTGTAGCAAACAAGATTGTTTAGCCAAACAAGATGGTGTAGCCAAACAAGGTGGTATAGCCAAACAAGGTGGTGTGGGCAAACAAGGTGGTGTGGGCAAACAGATTGTTTAGCCAAACAAGATGGTGTAGCCAAACAAGGTGGTATAGCCAAACAAGGTGGTGTAGGCAAACAAGATGGTGTAGCCAAACATGAAGCCGTCCAAGAAGAATGTGGAGTACAGGACGCCTGGTGGTGTACACTGTGTCCCTCGGATAGATCAGAGACTTTCAGGTCCCAGGGGTGACAGTGTCGGCCGGAGCTCCTCAACCACTTCCTGTGTGTCACATTATTGAGGCCAAGTAGCACCACCAGCACTCTCAGCACCATCAGCACTTCCATGGCCTTCAGCACCATCAGCACTTCCATGGCCTCCTAGTACCACCCAGCACTCCCAGCCCCAGCTCCACAGCACTCCATGGCCACCAGCACTCCCACCAGCCCCAGCTCCTGGCACTCCCATGCACCAGCACTCCATGGCCACCAGCACTCCGCCACCAGCCTCCCATGGCCCCCCAGCTCCTGCTCCCATGGCCACCAGCACTCCCATGGCCCCCAGCTCCACAGCACTCCATGGACAACTTCCCATGGCCCCAGCTCACCAGCACTCCCCATGGCCACCAGCACTCCCATGGCCCCCAGCTCCACCAGCACTCCCGCCCTCAGCTCCACCAGCACTCCCCGCAGCCTTTAGCACCATAGCGCTCCCATGGCCCCCAGCACCACCAACACCCGGCCCCCAGCTCCAGCTCCCATGGCCCAGGCTCCTGGCCTCCCATGGCCCCAGCTCAGCCTCCCATGGCCCCAGCTCCAGCCTCCTGGCCCCAGCACCACCAGCCTCCCATGGCCTTCAGCACCACAGGGTCTCCACCACCACCAGGGTCTCAGGGGCCTCGCTACATGTCCCTGCCTTAGTACCCGTGACGCAGAGGTGAGCTGCCTCCTGCATACTTCTCTCACCTGCCTCACCTCTCACCTGTTACACCTCTTTCCTTTCCTCCCACCCCACTTACCTTCCCCTTCTTCCCTCACCTCCCTTTCCTTTATCCCTCTCCCCCCAGCCTATCATCTGTCTCACCTGCCATACCTGTCTCTCACTTGCCTCAAGTCACCTCTCCCTCACCTCTCTCCCCTATCTCTCTCTCTCACCTCCCTCCCATTTCCCTCGCCTCCCTCATCCAATCTTGTACCCAAACACATCTCACGCGTCCATGCAACATTGATACAGCAAACCTCCCTCCCACCATCCCCTCCTCCCTCCCCTCCCCCCTGAGAGATCTTGCTCACGCCCTGAGAGACCTATATCTCAACCTTGATATATCTCCTCACCCCTCACCCCCACACCTGATATATATCTGCCCGACTGATATATTTCGTGAGGTAATTTATGAATCTCTCAAGAGAAGTGAGAGGGGGGAGGGGGGAGGATGGGGAGGAGGTAGAAATTTTCGTTTTTTGGCCGGTAAAAATTCGTACCTCACCACAGTTTGTTGAGCAATATAAATTTTAGTTTTAGGTTAGTTTCCCATTTTCTGTCTCCTAGTGGTACGTTTCTATGATTAAATTTGTTATTGTTTTATTACAATTTTCGTCTGAGTTTTATTTATATTTATTTATATTACTGTTTATATTTTATTTTTACCTTAAATTCTATTATATTTTATTATATATTTGCATCTTAATTACTTGTGTGGTTAGGTTAATGGTAATGTTATTGTTATTGTTATTTATGAAGATGTTATTGTTCTTGCTGTTATTGTTCACGATATTGTTGCTGTTATTGTTATTGATGAGGACGTTGTTGTTGATTAGGATGTTATTGTTGTTCATGTTATTGTTGAGAGTTATAACAGCACTATAATTAATCAGCCTCCCAAAAGGTAGAGCTAATTAGTGAGGTGTTTTACCTTCCCTCACAGTATTAGTGCAAGTTGGGTTATATCTTATATCTTAATTACTCTCTTAATGACCCATCTGTTATGTCACGCGGTGATCTACTAGGGGGTGAGAGAAGAGGTGAGATACAGAGAGGTGAGAGAGGTGAAGGGGAGTGAGATACAGGGGTGACAGAGGTGAGAATATACAGAGGGGTGACAGAGGTGAGATACAGAGGGTGACAGAGGTGAGACATAGGGGGTGACAGAGGTGAGAGAGGTGAGATAGGAGAGGTCAGATAGAGGGGGAGGTGGGGGAGGGAGGTCAGATGGAGGTTAGGGAGGAGGACGTGAGATAGTGAGAGAAGGGGTGAAAGGGCAGGTGAGATAGTGAGATGGGGGAGGGAAGATGTGAAAGAGGGAGAGTGGGGGAGGGAGATGAGAGAAATAACAGTGGGTTGGGAGAGGAAGAAATATAGAGACACAGGGTAGGTCGGGCAGGTCTCCTTCATAGAGGGTAGGTCGGGCAGGTCTTCATGCAGGGTAGGTCAGGCAGGTCTTCTTCATAGAGGGTAGGTCGGGCAGGTCTCCTTCATGCAGGGTAAGATCAGGCAGGTCTCCCTTCATAGAGGTAAGTCGGGCAGTCTCCTTCATGCAGAGGTGGAGTCGGGCAGGTCTCCTTCATGCAGGAGTAGGTCAGGCAGGTCTCCTTCATAGAGGTGAGTCGGGCAGGTCTCCTTCATGCAGGGGTAGGTCGGGCAGGTCTCCTTCATAGAGAGTAGGTCGGGCAGGTCTCCTTCATAAAGGAGTAGGTCAGGCAGGTCTCCTTCATAGAGGGGTAGGTCAGGCAGGTCTCCTTCATAGAGTGGAGTCGGGCAGGTCTCCTTCATGCAGGAGTAGGTCGGGCAGGTCTCCTTCATAGAGGGTGGTCAGGCAGGTCTCCTTCATGCAGGGGTAGGTCAGGCAGGTCTCCTTCATGCAGGGAGTAGGTCGGGCAGGTCTCCTTCACTAGAGGTAAGTCGGGCAGGTCTCCTTCATAAAGGTAGGTCAGGCAGGTCTCCTTCATAGGGGTAGGTCGGGCAGGTCTCCTTCATAGAGGGTAGGTCGGGCAGGTCTCCTTCATGCAGGAGTAGGTCAGGCAGGTCTCCTTCATAGAGTGTAGGTCAGGCAGGTCTCCTTCATAGAGGGTAGGTCAGGCAGGTCTCCTTCATAGAGAGGGTAGGTCAGGCAGGGTCTCCTTCATAGGAGTGAGTCGGGCAGGTCTCCTTCATAGAGGTGGGTCGGGCAGGTCTCCTTCATAGAGGTAGGTCGGGCAGGTCTCCTTCATAGAGGAGTAGGTCAGGCAGGTCTCCTTCATAGAGGAGTAGGTCAGGCAGGTCTCCTTCATGCAGGGTAGGTCGCGCAGGTCTCCTTCTAGAGGTGGGTCGGGCAGGTCTCCTTCATGCAGGAGTAGGTCAGGCAGGTCTCCTTCATAGAAGGGTAGGTCAGGCTGGTCTCTTTCATGCAGGAGTAGGTCAGGCAGGTCTCCTTCATAGAGGTAGGTCGGACAGGTCTCTTTCATACTGGGTAGGTCAGGCAGGTCTCCTTCATAGAGGGTAGGTCGGGCAGGTCTCTTTCATACTGGGTAGGTCAGGCAGGTCTCTTTCATACTGGGTAGGTCGGGCAGGTCTCTCCTTCCATAGAGGTGGAGTCGGACAGGTCTCTTTCATACTGGGTAGGTCGGGCAGGTCTCCTTCATAGAGGGGTAGGTCAGGCTGGTCTCTTTCATACTGGAGTAGGTCGGGCAGGTCTCCTTCATAGAGGGTAGGTCGGGCAGGTCTCTTTCATACTTGTAGGTCGGGCAGGTCTTTTCATACTGGGTAGGTCGGGCAGGTCTCTTTCATACTGGGTAGGTCGGGCAGGTCTCTTTCATACTGGGTAGGTCAGGCAGGTCTCCTTCAACAGGACTGAAATTAAAACTTTTCTCATCATCAAAGAACTTTGTGAAAACATTTAGGAGTCGCATGTGTGTGTGTGTGTGTTTCTCCTCTCTCCTCTCTCTCTCTCTCTCTCTCTCTCTCTCTCTCTCTCTCTCTCTCTCAGCCCCTCCCTTCAATCCTCATTTTTCTCTCAAATCTATCCATCTCTCCTCGACCCTCACCATCTCCACACCCTCATCACATTATGTAAACACGTAGGTAACTCTGCTGACACGCCTTCTCTTCTTAACACTATTTCGGGTTTCCAGGTTCGACTCCCTCCTCGTAGCTTTCTAGTTCGTGCTTTTGACTTTCTGCCTCTGCCATATTTCTGGATGATGTGTCTTCTTCTTCTTCTTCTTCTTCTTCTTCTTCTTCTTCTTCTTCTTCTTCTTCTTCTTCTTCCCGTTGTGTTGCAAGTTAGAAAGATTGGTTGGGAGGAGGGAGGGAGGGAGGGAGGTGAGTAAGGTGGGTGAGAGGTAGGGAAGGATAGAAGGAGAGAAGGAAGGAGATAGGGAGAGAGGATGAATAGGTGAGATGAAGGACGGGAAAAGAAGAAGACAACGAAAGAAGAAAGAAAGAATGAAAGAAAAGAAAGAAAGGAAGTTCTCAAGGATGTTAATACTGGTTGAGGTCCAGCGCTGTTCTTCCTAATTCAATCACTCGGAGCCGGAGAAATTCATCGTGATAGCCAGTGTAGACGAGGAAGGTGTTGGGGGGAGAGGAGAAGTGAGTGGGGTGGAAGGGTGGTAGCGAGGGTGAGAAGTTGGGGGTGGGAAGGGCTAAGAAGAATGGAGGTTAGATTAAGTTAGGTTAAGTTAGGTTAGGTTAGGTTAGGTTAGGTTAGGTTAGATTAGGTTAGGTTAGGTTAGGTTAGTTATCGTCCTAAACATCCACGACTATTGTACTTCTTTGTTTTGTTTCTTGACTTTTATATAGTGTTGTTGGTGTGTAAAATATTAGTTTATTTTTGTTCTGTATTGTAAAGTGTGTGTGTGTGTGTGTGTGTGTGTGTGTGTGTGTGTGTGTGTGTGTGTGTGTGTGTGTGTGTGTGTGTGTGTGTGTGTGTCTCGGCACCTTTAATACCTAAGATTAATTCATTTCGGGAATGGACCAGATCAGCCTTCTGTCTTCACCTCTACTGAGAAACAACACACCTGTATCTTTTTACCTGCCTTCCTCTCTTTCTTTTAAGACACCTAACACCTTTTATCTTCTAGAATTATTTAGTTTAATTTAATTATTTATGAGAAAATAACGTGTGTGTTATGTTATGTTATGGTGTTATTATTATCATCATCATCGTCATCCATATTATTATTACTTCTATACCTAAAATATACAGTACTCTCTCTCTCTCTCTCTCTCTCTCTCTCTCTCTCTCTCTCTCTCTCTCTCTCTCTCTCTCTCTCTCTCTCTCTCTCTCTCTCTCTCTCGCCGTCTTCACAAGAGGAAAAATGTCCCTTATTTCGGGGTGAGAGGCCGGAGGGTTGAGTGGAGGAGGAAAGGGGAGGGAGGAAGTGGAGGAGTAGGAGGGGGTAGGGAAGAGGGGATCTGGATCTAATGGTATTGCCGAAATTTCTCCCAGGCAGCTAACATAGTGGCAAGAGGAGGGGGAGGGAGGGAGTAGGGTAGGGAGGAAGAGAAAGGTGAAGGAGAAAGGGAGGGTTTGTGACTTGAGGGAGGGAAGACGGTAAGGGTGGAAGAAGGAAGAGAATGAAGGAAGGGGGAAGAAGGTATGGGAGGAAAGAAAGGTGAGAAGGAAGGAAGGGGAGGACAGAGAGGAGGGAAGAAGGTGGGGAATGAATAGGGAGAGAGGTGAGGGAAGGAAGAAGGGTGAGGAGGAGGTGAGAGAAGTAGGGATACAACAGAGGTATTAATACAGACCAACAAACACCCTTAATGTACAGTATAATAAGGACCTTAGTGACGAGACAGATGCTTCACTTTATGGCTCTAGAACATGACAGACAGACAGAGACAGACAGACAGACAGAGAGAAACAGACAGACAGCCAAAGAGAGGATAAAGAAGAAAGATAGAAATAGGGAAGAAAGACGGTGGTAAATGGATACTGAATCAGACGTCAGACAGAATTCCGCCATTACACCCATACCACTCCTTGAGAAATGAAGCCATGACACACACACACACACACACACACACACACACACACACACACACACACACACACACACACCTATATACAGTTATTCAAGAACGCCAAATACAGATGCAAGTGTTGGGGGGGTGTATAACACAAGAAAAGTACTCTGAGACTCTACCGTAGATGATGGAGTCTCTCATAAGCCTCGACACGGACGCGGGTAGGGGGGTGGGGGAAAGGGAGTGGGTACCTTATAATCTTTGAGAATCCGAGACAGAATGTCAAGTTATACGATGCCTCTAATTATATATAAACAGTAACTATGATATTGTAAACTCGAGTCTTGCCAGATATTAGCTTCATATATTGGTTTAGCTGTAGCCAAAGTATTGTATATAGGTTTAGCTTAGCACTCTGGGTGATAAGGCAGGTAGAGTGTGCTAAGGGTAAGTGCTGCAGCTTTCACTTTATGATTTACTAAATGATTGGTGTAACGTAGGAGGAGGAGGAGGAGATGAAAGGACGTGTGTGTGTGTGTGTGTGTGTGTGTGTGTGTGTGTGTGTGTGTGTGTGTGTGTGTGTGTGTGTGTGTGTGTGTGTGTGTGTGTGTGTGTAAAGTATAAATAATTGGGGAGGTAATAGAGCTGCTGTTAGACTGTGGACAGGAGTGGTGAGTTAGACTAGGAAGGGGGAAGGTATAGTAAGTCTGATGAATTTATATTCTTTCTCTGCTGTAAAGGATGTGTTCCAGTGATCTCTCTCTCTCTCTCATCTTGTGTCAGTAATATACATGAGGTACCAACACGTTATAGTGAAGGGGCAGCCCTCCATCCACCTCACAGCAAGATGGGTGGAGTAGGAGAAGGAGTAACAGGCCCACGTCGTCGCCTCGTTTTCTATACCTCTGATATCTTGCAGGCGTTCAGGCTAAGCACGTAACCTTCCTCTCTCTTTACTACCTTCATAATGGTTTTGTTTACTCCCCAAGATTAAATGGAGGCAAGGACCAGCATTCCTTCCACACGCGTCACGGAAAATAAGCATCGTCGTGGTGATTTTTTTGTGGTTTGCCCTTGACTGGTATACGTTTTCTTTTATAGAGATAGAGAAGGGTTGACTAAAGAAAACATTTTGGTTACCGTTTCTTTGGCGTGTGTTGAGAAAGTGTTGGTGATCGTTATATATTAGTCTGTACCATCACTTACTAATTACCATGGAAGGTGCTGATATACGATAAGTGGTTGATGACGTTAGTGAGGAACTTTAGTTATAGGAACTAACTTATTAATTTAACCTTTACAGAGACGTCACGTGGTGCAGGAGAGACGAGAGGAGGCAAGTCGACATATTGTTTACTTCAGGTAAGTTAACTTTTCCTCTTAATTCGTAACTCAGTACATTGTTAGACTCTTGTAACTGCTCACATAAGTTAAACTGTAAAATAGTCTACATGTTAATAATACTTTTGGTTAAAATGAAAGAAAAAAGAAATCCCTTTTAGCCATCAATTAGTTTTATAAAAGCCCTGTTCCAATAGTGGAGGATTAGCATAAGGACCAAAGGGCCAACTACCTGAGGGCCCCCAGGTGTAAGGGGCCCCATGACCCAAGTGATAAATTCATTAAATATATATTCCAACACTTTTTGTCCCAGTGAGGAAACGAATTCTTCACTTATAGTTAATGAGAGTTATGATATGTGCTCACGGCCATTCCACGTCGACTGATCTGTTAATAATTCATGTAAATCAGTGTTAGTTGTTATTTATAGTTTGCATTATATTTGAACGTCATATTTCTATAATTGACATCGCTTCAATATCATTTTAATGTATGTTAACTCTTATCAATTGAACATACAGCATAAAGTCTAATGTCATTATCCAGGATTTTGCTGAAATG
>NW_024717734.1:10000-17500 GCF_018991925.1 Homarus americanus | reverse complement strand
AGAGAGGAGAGAGATAGGGGGAAAAGAGAGAGAGAGGGAGATGGGAAGGGTGAGAGGGGGGAAGAAAGGGAGAGAGAGGGGATGGGAAGGAAAGAGAGAGAGAGAGAGAGAGGAGATGGGAAGGAGAGAGAGGGGGGGAGTGGAAAGGAGAGAAGAGGGGATGGAATGGGAAGGGGAGAGGATGGAAGGAAGAGAGAGGGTGAGGGGGAGAGGATGGAACTGAGAGAGAGGGAGGAAGGACGGGAGAGAGGGGTAGGGAAGGGAGAGATGGGGGGTGGATGGCAGAAAGAGAGAGAAAGGGGGAGGATGAAAGGTAGAGAAAGAAGAGAGAGGAGGGGTAGGGGGAAGGGAGAGAGGGAGACAAGAGTGGATGGAAAGGGAGAGGGTGAGAGGATGAGAAAGGAAGAGAGAGATGAGAGGGAAGTGAATGTTGTACGTTTAGTTGCAGTGTGTGTGTGTGTGTGTGTCTGTGTGTGTGTTAGTCGATCACGAAGTAATATCTCTCACCTTTGTGCTATAGTATCCAGCATTTAATCGCCCTACTCCAGGACCCCGATATCTGTTGTCTCTCTACTGCAGTAGTATTGTATGTCATCATCCTCACTCACTTACTCTCTGTACGACAACTAACTCTCTGTACGACAACTAACTCTCTCTGTACGATAACTAACGCCTCTGTACGACAACTAACTTCTGTACGACAACTAACGCCTCTGTACGACAACTAATCTCTGTACGACAACTAACTTTCTGTACGACAACTAACTCTCGTATGACAACTAACTCTCTGTACGACAACTAACTTGTACGACAACTAACTCTTCATGACAATCAATTTCGTATGACACCAACTCTCTCGTACGACAACTAACTCTCTGTACGACAACCAATGCTCTCTCACGACAACTAACTCTCTCTGTACGACAACTAATCTCTCTGTACGACAACTAACTCTCTCTGTAACGACAACTAACTCTCACCACAACTAACTCTCTGTACGACAACTAACTCTCTGCATGACAAACTCAATCTCGCACGACAAATTCAATCTCTGTACGACAACTAACTTCTGTACGACAACTAACTCTCTCTGTACGACAACTAACTCTCTCTGTACGACAACTAACTCTCTCTGTACGACAACTAACTCTCTCTGTACGACAACTACCTCTCTCTGTACGACAACTAACTCTCTCTGTACGACAACTAACTCTCTCTGTACGACAACTAACTCTCTCTGTACGACAACTAACTCTCTCTGTACGACAACTAACTCTCTCTGTACGACAACTAACTCTCTCTGTACGACAACTAACTCTCTCTGTACGACAACTAACTCTCTCTGTACGACAACTAACTCCCTCTGTACGACAACTAACTCTCTCTGTACGACAACTAACTCTCTGTACGACAACTAACTCTCTCGCAATGACACCACCCTCAATATAATCCACCCTCTCTGTAATGACAACTATCCTCTCTGTAATGACAACTAACTCTTCAGGTTGAACAACCAACTCTAAAATGACAATCCATCCCTCTGTACGACAATCAATCCCTCTGGTAATGACAACTAACTCTTCCTCTCTGTACGACAACTAACTCTATGTACGACAACTAACTCTCTGGTACGACAACTAACTCTCTCAGTATAAACCAACTCTCTCAGTACGACACCAACTCTCTGTACAACAACTAACTCTTCTGCAATGCATAACCAACTCTCTGCGCGGACAACTAACTCTCTCTGTACGACAACTAATCCCCAAAGACAACTAACTCCTCTCTGTACGACAACCAATCCCTTCTGTACGACAACCACCTCTGTACGACAACCAATCCCCTCTGTACGACAACCAACTCTCTCTCTGTACGACAACTAACTCCTCTGTACGACAACTAACCTCTGTACGACAACTAACTCTCTCTGTACGACAACTAACTCCCTCTGTACGACAACTAACTCTCTCTGTACGACAACTAACTCTCTCTGTACGACAACTAACTCCCTCTGTACGACAACTAACTCTCTCTGTACGATAAACCCCAAACAAAAAGGCAGACTCCCCTTTTCGTTGTGGCTGTGACAGTGATGAAAGAAATGTTACCGTTTCCTTCACTATAATGTTCCAACTCTCTCGACAATATTCTTCGTTAAGAGAGAGCGTCTTGCCTTCCATACTCAGTAATTCATACAACTCTGGCGCTTATTATGTAAATGATATGCAAATTGCTCTTATGGGCGCTGACACGCTTGGAGAAATAGCACGGGACTATTGCCCTACATGGCAACTCTCCCGTGGGGGCGTGGCTTACATTATCCGCTCTGTTATAGGACTATATTTGTGTGTATTTGTTTGTGTGTATGTGTGTATTTGTTTGTGTGTATGTGTGTATTTGTTTGTGTGTATGTGTGTGTTTGTTTGTGTGTATGTGTGTTTATGTTCTCTGTGTATGTGTGCTTATGTTGTATCATAGATGGATGATCGTCATACTCGATTCAGATTGACAGCAAAGTAGTAGTATAGTATTAGGATATTTAATATTAAGGTAATAAGATGGTGGATAAGGTATGGCTATTGGGGGAGGCTGGAGGCCATTAAATAAAGAAGTAATATTAGTAGTAGTAGTGGTCTGTGTGTTTATGTTGTATGTCTGTATATGTTTGTATGTTTGTATGTATGTGTATTTGTGTGTATGTATCCGTGTATGTGTGTTTCCATTTGTGAGTTTGTTTTTAAGTGTACTTGTAAGTGGTTGTGTGTGTGTGTGTTTTTGCATGGGTGTGTGTATGTGTGTGTGTATGTGTATATGTGTGTGAGTGTATAATAAGGGTTTAATTTCACTCACCATCAAGTTCCAACGTTTTAAAGCTTCAATAACAGCGTCTTAAACCTTCAAGTTTCATCAAGTTTCAAGTTTTTGAGCCAGACAGTTTTACCAAGTTGAGAGTTGGAGGAAGTAGTGAAGGGAGAAGTACTGTGAGGTGGAGGAGGACCTACCTGGATGGTGGAGGAGGACCCCAAGGATGGAGGAGGAACACTAGGGTGGAGGGGGACCCCAAGGATGGAGGAGGACCCCAGAGATTCAGGGAAGAGAAGGAGGAAGAAGAAGATCCCAGAAAATGAAGGAAGAGGTGGAGAAGGATGACCCCACGAGTTGAAGGAAGAGGAAGAGGAGGAGGAGGAAGACCCGAGGA
Source organism: Homarus americanus (assembly GCF_018991925.1). Classification (NCBI taxonomy): domain Eukaryota; kingdom Metazoa; phylum Arthropoda; class Malacostraca; order Decapoda; family Nephropidae; genus Homarus; species Homarus americanus. The sequence goes on along the minus strand of NW_024717734.1, from coordinate 14,301 downwards.
GGTGAGGAAGAGTAAGTGGAAGAGAAGGAGGAGGGAGCAAAGGTTGACCCCTGGAGTTGAAGGAAGAGGAAGAAGATGAAGAAGAAGACCTTAGAAGTTGAAGGAAGAGGAAGAAGACCCTAGGAGGTGAAGGAAGAGGAGGAGGTGAGGAAGGCATAAATCCTAGCTAGTCTCTGAACTTCTTCACAACTCTCCTGCCAGGGAAAACTTGAGGCAGCGTCTTGGATTACTGGCGAATAATGATTTTACTTCCACGGTGTGTGTGTGTGTGTGTGTGTGTGTGTGTGTGTGTGTGTGTGTGTGTGTGTGTGTGTGTGTGTGTGTGTGTGTGTGTGTGTGTGTGTTAGGGGTAAGAGGGGGTATGGAGAGAGATAAAGAGATAGAGAGAGGGGAGTGGAGAAAGAGAGATAGGGGAGATTTGGATAGATACAGAGGGATAATTAATAGGGAAAGGCGGAGAAACATAGATAGAGAGAGAGAAAGAGAGAGAGAGAGAGAGAGAGAGAGAGAGAGGAGAAGAATGAAAGATAGAGAGAGAGAAAGAGTCTAAGAATATAAACCATAAGAAACATCATCAATAAACTAGAAATATAATGAAGTAATCGACCGTAGTTGATGACAGGTGAGAGTTCCTCCAGGTGACTCAGTAATTACATTTCTTGAGGTGTTCGCTCTAACTTTTTTAATTAAAGCGAGGCACTGTCGCTCACTTCCTCACTCCTGCCATCTATATTGCCTCTCTCTCTCTCTCTCTCTCTCTCTCTCTCTCTCTCTCCAACACTCCTTACCAACTCCTTCCTGCCATCTCTCCATCTCCTCCTACCTCCCACCTCCCCTCCCATACCCTTCCATCATTTCCACTTCCCCTGTCACACCTCACTTCCTCCTCCCCTCCAACCTCCCATCACTCCCTCTCCCTCACCCTGCCCCCCCTCACCTCCCTCCCCCATCCCCGGACACTTCAAAGTACCAATTAGTGTTAATAAGTCGTTCTAGAGTCGTGGGTCAGGTCGTTCAGCCACACGCTTAAGACGTCAGTTTAAAGGCTGTTAGGTGGCTGTGGTCGTCCCCAGGTTGACTGCCAGATTAAGAGGCAGTTAGTGGCTGTTAGGGTCGTGTTAAGTGGCTGTTAAGGGTATGTTAAGTGTTTGTTCGTAGCTGTCAACCTTGGTGGAGTGTGAGGTGGAGGGTCTTCGGGCCTCAGCAGCAGTAGTGTTGTGTGTGTGTGTGTGTGTGTGTGTGTGTGTGTGTGTGTGTGTGTGTGTGTGTGTCTGTGTCTGTGTGTGTGTGTGTGTGTGTGTCTGTGTGTGTGTGTGTCTGTGTGTGTGTGTGTGTGTGTGTGTGTGTGTGTGTGTGTGTGGTGTGTGTGTGTGTCTGTGAGTGTGTGTGTGTGTGTGTGCTTGTGTGTGTGTCTGTGTGTGTGTGTGGTGTGTGTGTGTCTGTGTGTCTGTGTGTGTGTGTGTGTGTGTGTGTGTGTGTGTGTGTGTGTGTGGTGTGTGTGTGTGTCTGTGAGTGGTGTGTGTGTGTGTGTGTGTGTGTGTGTGTGTGTGTCTGTGTGTGTGTGTGTGTGTGTGTGTGTGTGTGTGTCTGTGTGTGTGTGTGTGTGTCTCTGTGTGTGTGTGTGTGTGTGTGTCTGTGTGTGTGTGTGTGTCTCTGTGTGTGTGTCTCTGTGTGTGTGTGTGTGTGTGTGTAGACTAATAATTTCTGCTACAGTTGTTGTTGTTGTTGTTTATATCCCCGAGAGACATTGAGCCTCTCCCTTCGACCGTGACACGACTGTAAGGTGATCTAAGGCTGCCCAGCAACAACCAGTGGACAGGGCTCTCTGCTTTCCCTCCTACCGCACACCAATCAACTCACATTGAGTCCCACCCATCATTCATGCATTCCGACCCGGGAAAACAAATCAGTTTCGAATCTAACTTTGAAACAGTAATGTAAAAGAATCGTCCTTTTAGGACCATTCTCTGTGGATGATCCCGGAAGCTAACAAACAGAGAGTGATACCCGAAATAAAGTGTGAAAGTATATAAATAATGTTAGTCCCATAAAAGTAAAAACAAAGTACTGTAAATCAATGTCAAAACTAACTTTAAAGAATAAAAACTGAAAAACAAGAAGGATTTAGACCCGTTATCCTCGACATTCCAATGTAAACAAACGAAAAAGAATGCGTGTGGAATTTTTGTGTGGAATTGCGTTTAAACTTTTTCCTAGACGACGGTAGGAATTAGAAACATTGTTGGAACCCCATCTATTGGGGAATAAATTATCTTTAGTCTCTTTTCCTTTACGTTACCGACTAAATCAAAATAAAGAAAAGAGAAAAGACAGTAAGAAAATAAACCATGATTATGTGGGGGAAGTTCGACAGTATTTAATGACAGACTCGAATGTCGAATAAAAATCTTTGGTCTCGTTATCCCTGCTTCTCCTAATGTAAACAAAGATGGCCGGTACTACGGGACTAAAGAGGATATTTTCTTTGGAAGGGGGATTACGAACATAATTAATGTACTGTAGGAAGTTGTTATTCCCACGAAGTAATGATAATGGTTTTTTGTTGTCATTATACAAGGTTAACTGTTATCTTCTTCTTCCAATCTTTTCATTCTCTTCCTCCTCTTCTCCTCTCACCTATTCCACTCTTCCAAATCTTCATCCATTCCACTATTCGCAATCTTCCTCCTCTTTCTCCTATCCCCTCCCAATCTTTCTCCCCTCTCCCTCATCCCCTCCCAATCTCCTCCTCTTCTTCCTCGTCTCCTTCTAACCTTCTTTCCCTCTCCCATTCTTCTTCCCAATCATACTCCTCCTCCTCCTCCTCCTCCTCCCAATCTTCTTCCCTCCATCTCTTCTCACTCCTTCACCTCCGTCACCATCTCCTCCTTCGTCCTCCTTCCAACAAAACACAACTGAGTTCCATCTCTCGCTCAGCTGATAGGGTTAAAACTTTAGGAAAGAGCGCCATTGTCCAACACGCCCTGACACCTGTTAAATTCTTTTATACGTCGCACAAGTTTAGTTTCTGCTAAATTTAAAATAATTTCGATTAGCTCTAAATATCTCCTGAACTATAAAGGAATATATTTTTTAATCTTACATTTATATATTCGTATTTAAATTGTGTGTCTTGGAATGTAATATATATATAAGTTTGCTTAGGGTTGCGACCTGGTTATGCTTGTTTATATGCTATACTCGCTAGATGCTACACTTGCTACTTACGCTACACACACACTACACATGTTAGACGTTACACTACACTACACTACACTACACTACATTACACTACACGCTAAACAGCTTTAACAGTAGCGTGTGAAGATGGTGTCGCTGGGCTGCTAACACGACCAAGTTTAGCAGTTAAGCAAATTTATTTCTGGTGATTTTTCTTGAATTTATGGAATACAGTTAAAGAAAACCAACCAGGCTGCTGTAAGCACGAGAGTTGCCATAAACACGAAAGTTGCCATGTGAGATTGCCATAAACACGAAGGTTGTCATGTAAGGTTGTCATAAATATAAAGGTTGCCATAGAGACGAAGGTTGTCATGTAAGGTTGTCATAAATACAAAAGTTGACATTAACACTAAACATTCCATAAGCACAAAAGTTACCATGAATACGAAAGTTATCATATAAAGGTTGCCATGAACACGAGGGTTGCCATAGGTACCTTTACATAGTGACACCAATTACCTCAGTACACTACAACAGATCGAGTCTTAGTGTAATCTCTCTCTCTCTCTCTCTCTCTCTCTCTCTCTCTCTCTCTCTCTCTCGCTCTCTCTCTCTCATCTGAATATAAGTGGGTCATTTAGGTATGTATATGAACCTTTGAAGAGTACGCCAGCTTAGTGTGGCAGCTTATGTGAGACGGTTTAAAACGTAAATACTTTTGACAATACGGCAGCTTAGTGTCGCAGCTGGTAGGAAAAGGAAAAGATCTCGCGCGGTAACCTCTGAGAATACACTATCAAAATGTCGTAACGTAAGTAAGACAGTTAAATGAGCTCTTGTGTCTCAAGTTACGGTAAAAAAAGATTCACGTAAGAGGCTTTTGAGATTGCCTGCGGAGGAGTGTAGCGCATGGGATATGTTGCGGCCACACTCACCAAGTGCTCACTACCACGAAGGAACAACCCGAGAAATAAATGTATCCTTGGCTGGTGCAGCTCCCCGGGGCCTCGTCTTGGCTACCACGCAGTTTTACAGCGTTCAGCACAGCAGCTCAGGTGAATATTACGCTGTTTTGCTGCCCTGTGGAAGGAGCAGAAGCACAACAGGGCGGCTAACAG
>NW_024717734.1:0-5000 GCF_018991925.1 Homarus americanus | reverse complement strand
GTCTGTCTGTCTGTCTGTTACTGCTACCTGGGCCCTCACTCATGTCTGTCTGTCTGTCTGTTAGCTTGCTACCTGGGGCCCCACCTCATGTCTGTCTGTCTGTCTGTTACTGCTCTGTCTGTCTGTCTGTTACTGCTACCTGGGGCCTCCTCATGTCTGTCTGTCTGTCTGTTACCTGCTACCTGGGGCCTCACTCTCTTGTCTGTCTGTCTGTCTGTTACTGCTACCTGGGGCCTCACTCATGTCTGTCTGTCTGTCTGTTACTGCTACCTGGGACCTTACTCTCATGTCTGTCTGTCTGTCTGTTACTGCTACCTGGGGCCTCACTCATGTCTTGTCTGTCTGTCTGTCTGCTGTCTGCTACCTGGGCCTCACTCATGTCTGTCTGTCTGTCTGTTACTGCTGGGGCTCACTCATGTCTGTCTGTTGCACTGCCTGGGGCCTCTGTCTGTCTGTCTGTCTGTTGCACTGCCGGGCCTCATTGCATGTGTCTCTGTCTGTCTGTTACTGCCTGGGGCCTCACTCTGTCTTGTCTGTCTGTCTGTTACTGCTACCTGGGCCTCACTCTTGTCTGTCTGTCTGTCTCATGCTGCCTGGGCCTCACCTCATGTCTGTCTGTCTGTCTGTTACTGCTACCTGGGCCCCCTCATGTCTGTCTGTCTGTCTTTACTGCTACCTGCCTTTCCTCATGTCTGTCTGTCTGTTTTGTCTGTTTATGGGGCCTTGTTCCTTTGTACTGCTCATGTCCTCTTGTCTGTCTGTCTCTGTTACCTGGGTCTCACTCTCTTGTCTGTCTGTCTGTCTGTTACTGCTACCTGGGGCCTCCTCATGTCTGTCTGTCTGTCTGTTACTCTGTCTGTCTGTCTGTGTTCTGCTAGGGCCTGCTCTCATGTCTGTCTGTCTGTCTGTTACTGCTACCTGGGGCTCCTCTCATGTCTGTCTGTCTGTCTGTACTCTACCTGGGGCCTCTTCATGTCTGTCTGTCTGTCTGTTACCACCTGGGCCTCTCCTTGTCTGTCTGTCTGTCTACTGCTACCTGGGACCTTACTCCTCTGTCTGTCTGTCTGTTACTGCTACCTGGGACCTACTCTCATGTCTGTCTCCTGTTACACTACCTGGGCCTCACTCTCATGCTCTGTCTGTCTGTCCTGGGCCTCCTCTCATGTGTGTCCTGTCTGTTACTGCTACCTGGGGCCTCTTCTCTGTCTGTCTGTCTGTCTGTTGCTCTACCTGGGGCCTCACTCTCCTGTCTGTCTGTCTGTCTGTCTGTTTGCTGCTGCCTGGGGCCTCACTCTCATGCTGCTACCTGGGGCCTCCCCTCTCTCATGTCTGTCTGTCTGTCTGTTACTGCTACCTGGGGCCCTCCACTCTCATGTCTGTCTGTCTGTCTGTTACTGGGCCTCACTCTCATGTATGTCTGTCTGTCTGTTACTGCTACCTGGGACCTTACTCTCATGTCTCTCTGTCTGTCTGTCTGCTTTACTGCTACCTGGGGCCTCACTCTCCATGTCTGCCTGTCTGTCTGTTACTGCTGCAGGGTCTCACTCATGTCTGTCTGTCTGTTACTGCTACCTGGGGCCTCACTCCTCATGTCTGCCCTGTCTGTCTGTTACTGCTACCTGGGGCCTCACTCATGTCTGTCTGTCTGTTACTGCTACCTGGGGCCTCACTCTCATGTCTGTCTGTCTGTCTGTTACTGCTACACTGGGGCCTCACTCTCATGTTTGTCTGTATGTCTGTTACTGCTACCTGGGGCCTCCTGCTGTCTGTCTGTTACTGCTACCTGGGGGCCTCCTCATGTCTGTCTGTCTGTCTATTGCACTACCTGGGGCTCACTCTCATGTCTGTCTGTCTGTCTGCTACCTGGGGCCTCCTCTCATATGTCTGTCTGTCATGTCTGTTACTACCTGGGGCCTCACTCATGTCTGTCTGTCTGTCTGTTACTGCTACCTGGGTTTCACTCTCATGTGTCTGTCTGTCTGTCTGTACTGCTACCTGGGCCTCACTCATGTGTCTGTCTGTCTGTGCACTGCCTAGGGCTCACTCTCATGTCTGTCTGTCTGTCTGTTACTGCTACCTGGGGCCTCCCCTCTCCATGTCTGTCTGTTGTTGTCTGTCTGTGCTGGTTTTCACTCTCCAGTGGCAGCCTCTGTTAAACTGAGCTGTTTCTCAGCGAGAATAATTGGGGGACCTTCAACCTTTACCCTGCTACCGTACTAACCCTAACCTAACCTAACCTAACCTAACCTAATAGATGGGAAGAATGAAGGGAAAATGATAATGGGGAAGTGGGGAGAAATACAGAAAAATTAGAAAATGGTAAATGAAAAATTAGGAAAAATTAGGAAAATATATTAGTCAGCAACGCTCATAACTTTTGTATATTATATATTTGTTATATGTATATATATATATATATATATATATATATATATATATATATATAATAGTATAGATACCGCTGGGCAATGTCGCCAATATACTTAGGTTTTCTCATTATTAGTGTCCTGGTATCAGATTAGCATAATTATCAAAACCTCATAATCTATACTTACCGTGAACAATTTATTATCCATTTCGTTCACAGATCCTTCTCGGCGTGTGAGGCGACCTGCTGCTGGCATTTTGAACTAATTTCATTGTTTGACGCACATTTTGGGATTCTAAAAAAATTAGCCAAAATATCATAAAAGGTATGAAAGGAGGGTTAAATATATTGAGATAAAAATAGAAAAAAATGAATAAAATACGTGTGAAAAAACGTAATAACATGTGTGCCTGTATACAGTATACTTTATGGTTCTATTTGCTTATTTCTTTACTGTCTGGCATCCGTCTCTCTCTATCTCTCTCTTCCCTCCTCCTTCTTCCTTCCTTTCTTCCTCCCTCCTTCTTTCTTCTCTCTTCCTCCCCTCCTCCTTCCTCACTCTCCCTCCCTCCTCTCTTCTCCACCTCCAATTTACTTTCCTCCCTCTAACCTCCCCACCCTTCCCTCCCTCCCTCCCTTCCCTCCTCCGTCCTCCTCCTCTCCCTCCTCCTCCTCCCCTCCTTTTCCTGCTTCCCTCCTCCTTCTCACCTTACTTTTATCCCTCTACACTTCCCTCCCTCCTGTCCTCTCTCTTTCCTCCCTCCCTCCTCCCTCCCTCCCTCCCTCCCCCTCCATCCTAGTTTATCTGCGCGGTCATATCAGGTCTGTTAACCCAAACAGCAAATATAGGTTTGCCCAGCACGGAGACCTCCAGATGACCTCCGAATTATGGATGATGGAGTGATCCCCACCCTCTCCCTGGCCTCTGCCTCAACCACTACCCCTTCCAGGATTCTACCTCCATCACCCCTCCCTCCTACCTCCAACCCCCTCCTCCCTGGCCTCTACCTCCACCACCGCCTGGCCTCTACCTCAAGCCACTACCCCTTCCAGTTCTACCTCCTTCACCCCCCTCCTACCTCCAACCCCTCTCCCTGGCCTCTACCTCCACCCACCGCCTGGCCTCTACCCTCAACTTTTTCCCCTTCGAGCTTTACCTCCATCACCCCCCCTCCTACTTCACTTCCCCTCCTCCTGGCCTCCTACACCTCCACCTGCCAACACCCACCACCACCGCCACACTAATTACTTAACACCTTTCACCCCTCTGTTGCCTCCTCCCTCCCCTCCTCCCTCCCCTCTCCCTCCCCTCCCTTCGAATCGTTGGGCTTTTCGAGAAAGAGATAAAAGGTTGGGCTGAGAGAGAGAGAGAGAGGTGTCACGCTCACACATCTTCATAACCATTTTAACAAGTGACTGGTGATGGGGAGAGAGGAGAGGAGAGTGAGAGGGAAGGAAGGGAAGTGGGGCAGATAGGAGGGAGTGTGGCAAAGGGGTGGGCGGAAAGCAAATATATAGAAGAAGATGGGAGGGGAGGGTGAGGGGAAAAAAAAAGTGAGAGAGGGGAAGTGAGAGAGAAGAGGATGAGAAGTGAGAGCTGGCGAGGAGAGGAAATGAGAGGAAGAATGAGGGAGAATGTGAGAATGGAGAAAATAGGGAGAATAGATGAGATAGGGAGAATAAAGATTAGAAAGACACAGACAGACAGACAAAATGGATGGCACTGCAGTAGACATTCTCCGTTGACAATAATAAAGTCGGGTTCCGTGGCAAGAGAGGTTAAACAGGATGCGACCCACTGTACAGAAGGTGAATTTTATGCCACTCTTCCACCGCACCCTTACGTAGAGACAATGAGGAGAGGAGGAAAAGATGAATATTGATAAACAAGGAGAGAGAGATGAAAAGGCAATTAGGTCAAGAGGAAATTGAAGTGTGAGGAAGACGCGAAAGAGATGTAGAAAATGAGATAAAGTGAGAGACAAAGACATTTAGAAAAGATAAAGAGAGAGAACGAAAAACAGAGACAAACAGATAGAACGTCTTTGAACCTCAGTGTAACATATGAACATCAGTGAAGCTCAGTATAACATATATGAACATCAGTGAACCTCAGTATAACATATATGAACATCAGTGAACCTCAGTATAACATGAACATCAGTGAACCTCAGTATAACATATATGAATCAGTGAACCTCCAGTATAACATATATGAACATCCAGTGAACCTCAGTATAACATATATGAACATCAGTGAACCTCAGTATAACATATGAACATCCAGTGAACCTCAGTATAACATATAGACATCAGTGAACCTCAGTATAACATATATGAACATCAGTGAACCTCAGTATAACATATATGAACATCAGTGAACCTCAGTATTATAACATATATGAACATCAGTGAACCTCCAGTATAACATATGAACATCAGTGAACCTCAGTATAACATATGAACATCCAGACATAAGTATATATATGAACACATCCAGTGAACCTCAGTATAACATATATGAACATCAGTGAACCTCAGTATAACATATGAACATCAGTGAACCTCAATTATAACATAGACATCCAGTGAACCTTTCAGTATAACATATAGACATCAAGCAATACATCTA
>NW_024717733.1:0-11415 GCF_018991925.1 Homarus americanus | reverse complement strand
CCAAACACACCAGCCGACGACTAGACACACCAGCCGACGACTAGACACACCAGCCGACGACTAGACACACCAGCCGACGACTAGACACACCAGCCGACGACTAGACACACCAGCCGACGACTAGACACACCCAGCCGAGCACACCAGACCACAACAGCCACACTAGTCCATAACTAGCCACACCAGTCCACAACTAGATATACCAGTCCACAACTAACCACACCAGTCCACAACTAACCACACCAATCCACAAATAGCCACACCAGTCCACAACACACACCAGTTTACAACTAGCCACACTAGTCCATAACTAGCCACACCAGTCCACAACTAGATATACCAGTCCACAACTAACCACACCAGTCCACACACAACTAACCACACCAACCACAATAGCCATACCAGTCCACAAATAGCCATACCAGTCCACACTAACCACACCAATCCACAATAGCCATATTAGACCATAACTAGCCACACCAGTCCACAACTAACCACACCAATCCACAAATAGCCACACAAGTCCACAACACACACCAGTTTACAACTAGCCACACTAGTCCATAACTAGCCACACCAGTCCACAACTAGATATACCAGTCCACAACTAACCACACCAGTCCACAACTAACCACACCAATCCACAATAGCCATACCAGTCCACAAATAGCCATACCAGTCCACAACTAACCACACCAATCCACAATAGCCATACTAGACCATAACTAGCCACACCAGTCCACAAATAGCCATACCAGTCCACAACACAACACAAGTCCACAACACACACCAGTTTACAACTAGCCACACTAGTCCATAACTAGCCACACCAGTCCACAACTAGATATACCAGTCCACAAATAGTCACACCAGTCCACAAATAGCCATACTAGACCATAACTAGCCACACCAGTCCACAACTAACCACACCAATCCACAAATAGCCACACCAGTCCACAAATAGCCACACCAGTTCACAACCAGACGCCACACTAGTTCACAACTAGCCATACCAGACCATAACTAGCCACACCGGATCACAACTAGATATACCAGTCCACAACTAGCCACACCAGACCACAACTAGCCACACCAGACCACAACTAGCCACACCAGACCACAACTAGCCACACCAGACCATAACTAGCCACACCGGATCAAAACCAGCCACACCAGACTACAACTAACCACGCCAGTTCACAAATAGCCAGTGAGCCATTAAAGCAGTTGATGAAGCTCTGTACAGTAGCCGGGGAAGACTCGACTGTTCGAAGTGTATATGAAGCTATTTGTCAAGGGTGTCAGCAAGGCGGGGCGCTACTCTCCCTCTCTCTCCTTTTCCTCCTTCCTTCCCTCCCTACTTCCCTCCTTTATCTCCTTCCTTCCTTCCCTCTCTCTCTCATTCCCATCTTCTTTCACCCCCTCTCTACCTTCCTCTCTGCCTGCCTTCCTATCTTTCTCTCTTCCTCCATCCCTCCTTCCCTTCCCTCTCTGCCTCCCTCATTTTACCTCACTCTCATGCACACACTTGAATATGCTTATGGTGGGTACTAAGAGAGAAGAAAAAGGAGAATGAGAAAGAGGAGGGGGGAAGAGGGAGAAAGAGGAAAGAGAGAAGAAGTACGAGATAATGAGGCTAAGAGTAGTGAAGGATGGTATTTAGTGATAATACGTCTACTGTATATGGTAATGAAGACATGACACAGTGACGCAGCTGATGGTGGGGATGATAACACGACACAATAACACACCCACTCCTCCTCCTCCTCCTCCTCTTCTTTCCTCCTACCTACGTGTAACCAAATAGGTAAGAAAACTATCCACAGTCCGTCCCCATTCTTTAGTAAAGGATTCCAGCTGTGTCTGAGTCTGTTTAGCCCTCAGAAGGTTGTTTACCAGACCTTAAATTAATAAATATAACTTCATTTTTTTAAGCAGTCTGTCCCGGTATTCTGAGACTATTACGTCTCTATGGCTTATAAAGTTGTTCAAAAGTAGTCCAGTTAAAGGCTCGCCTATCAGTCTCTCTTGAGAATGTATTACTCTACAGAGATGACTACACCAGCGTCTCGTAGGTACACTTCCCCTCCTCCTGATGACTACACCAGCGTGTCGTAGGTACACTTCCCCTCCTCCTGATGACTACACCAGCGTCTCGTAGGTACACTTCCCCTCCTCCTGATGACTACACCAGCGTGTCGTAGGTACACTTCCCCTAATTGTGTACAGTACCAACCTCTGCGGACGAGTCAGCCCATCTTGGACCACACTGTACTGAGACGCTGCCGCAACACCAATATACAGGACATCAAGACTTCACTGTGTGCACTCTGCACCCTGATGCCCATCATCTACCCACACACCCTCCATCCCTCCACACCTTCCTCCTCCATCCTCCACACACCCTCCTCCTCCATCCTCCACACCCCCCTCCTCCTCCATCCTCCACACCTTCCTCCTCCATCCTCCACACACACCCCCTCCTCCATCCTCCCCACACCCTCCTCCTCCATCCTCCACACACCTCTCCCTCCATCCTCCCACCTCCTCCTCCATCCCTCCCCCCTCCTCCTCCATCCCTCCCACACACCCCTCTCCTCCCATCCTCCCCACCCCTCCTCCCTCCATCCTCCCACACACCCCTCCCCTCCTCCATCCTCCACACCCCCTCCTCCTCCATCCACCACCCTCCTCCTCCATCCTCCACACCCCCCTCCTCCATCCTCCCCACACACCTCCTCCTCCATCCTCCCCCACACACCCTCCTCCTCCATCCTCCACACACCCCCCTCCTCCATCCCTCCACCCCTCCTCATCCATCCTCCCCACACCTCCTCCCCTCCATCCCTCCCCACACCCCTCTCCCTCCCTCCACCCCTCCTCCCCAACCTCCCTCCTCCATCCTCCACACACCCTCCTCCTCCATCCTCCCCACACCCCTCCTCCTCCATCCTCCCCACCCTCCCTCTCCCTCCTCCCCCACCCCTCTCCTCCATCCCCTCTACCCCTCTCCTTCTCCAACCTCCCCCCACACCCTCCTCCTCCATCCTTCCACACTCCTCCTCCATCCTCCACCCTCCTCCTCCATCCCCTCCCCCCCCCCCTCCTCCATCCTCCCCCACCCCTCCCCTCATCCATCCTCCCACACTCCTCCCTCCATCCTCCCACACCTCCTCCTCCATCCTCTACACTCTCCTTCTCCAACCTCCACCCTCCTCCTCCATCCTTCACACCTCCTCATCCATCTCACCTCCTCCTCCATCCTCCCCCCCCTCCTCCTCCATCCTCCCACCCTCTCATCCATCCTCCACACCTCCCTCCTCCCATCCTCCCCCCCCTCCCTCCATCCTCCCACACCCTCCTCCTCCATCCTCCCACCCCTCCCTCCTCTACTCTTCCCACCCCTCCTCCTCTATCCTCCCCCTCCTCTATCCCCTCCTCCCACCCCTCCTCCATCCTCCCCCACCCCTCCCCTCCTCCATCCTCCCACCCCACCCTCCTCCTCCATCCCCACACCTCTCCCTCCATCCCTCCCCCACACCTCCTCCCCTCCATCCTCCCCACCTCCTCCTCCATCCTCCACACCCTCCTCCTCCATCCTCTTTTCTCCTCCCACTTATGTGCAAACCTTCATGCTATTTACTCCACTCTTGTACACACCATGAAGCTATTTACTCCACTCTTGTTCACACCATCAAGCTATTTACTCCACTCTTGTACACACCATCAAGCTATTTACTCCACTCTTGTACACACCATGAAGCTATTTACTCCACTCTTGTTCACACCATCAAGCTATTTACTCCACTCTTGTACACACCATCAAGCTATTTACTCCACTCGTGTACACACCATCAAGCTATTTACTCCACTCTTGTACACACCATCAAGCTATTTACTCCACTCTTGTACACACCATCAAGCTATTTACTCCACTCTTGTACACACCATCAAGCTATTTACTCCACTCTTGTACACACCATCAAGCTATTTACTCCACTCTTGTTCACACCATCAAGCTATTTACTCCACATACTCCACGGGCAGAGTCAGGTCATACAAACAAAGTATAATTCACAAAACATAAGCTAATGGGTTAAGGTGTGGCTTAAACAGACATATACCACAATATAATCCTCGGAATATTCCCTCAACTTATAAGACTCCAAATAAGACTCCAAATAAGACTCCATATAAGACTCCATAAGGGTGGCTAGAGGTCTTATGGTGCAGTCTTCCCACATGATGAAGGAATATTATTTAATTGTGTTCACTCGGCTATAAATATGAGGTTGAATAAAACACGATATGCTGGTACTCTTATATGTCCCTGTGAAATGGAACACGTAATTGGATTCTTCTTCCCTCCATTATCCCAACCATTCATTTTCATCATCATCACTTTATATATTTCCCATTTTGTTTACTTATATTTACTTGGTCAAATGTCTTTATTCATCTCTCGCTGATCAATAAAATGAGTTAGTTTGGGTTTGTTAATTTATAATACTATTTTTTTTTTAGTACAGTGGTAAGAGAGCACTAGTTATAAGGTACCATTGTAACTCCTGTGGTATAGCTGTACAATCGACGGTCAATAATAACCATGACATGAAGATCATTATATTCACTCCTTTAACTGTTACTCTGGCGGGATGAGAGTTAAGTGACGTATAACTTGGCAGTAAAACAGTTTATTTTAAGATTAGGAATATTTCCCCCGGTCACATACGTAACTCTCACGGCAATAACTAGGATGACGCATCAATAACTTCAACGCTACAGAAAACATTTGACAGTAGAGTAATAACTTGTGTAGGTCAACAATAACTTCAACAGTTGTGCAGTGGTTTGGGACAGCAGGGTAACCATGTCAGCAGATGGACACCGTAGTTACATGGTCTTAACTGACTCTCTGTGTACCCCGACCCATGACCTGACCACGGGGATTGAGTTGATTTTGAGGTGAAATAAGTTGGGGTTAATCTTCAGGTGATCATTTTTATCTTTTCCTCAGTGACATCATTTTTCTATATTTAGTTTCAATTTGCTTGACTGCGCACCGTAAAGTGAAGGCAAGTGCTCCTCCATGTTTGTTTGTGTGTTTGTATGACGGTGAAAAATATCTTATCATCGAGCAAATGTCCACTAAATGTGATCCGATTGAACTCAGAAATGGCACTCTGATCGATCTTGACCCAGAGACGTTTCCTCGAATTTGTGTTTTCAGTATTACAAATACTGCAAAAAGTGGCGGAAATGTTGGAGTTTGTCTTGTTACACACTAATGGCACTTTAGTGTGGCCCAATTAGCCAAAAAATCTGCATGTAATAGATGTCAATGGATAAAAGTTTTCTTGACTTTGTATGTTATCGCAGTTTCTTCAGATTAGGCCTATGGCAAAAACATAAAAAAAGTTACAAATGACGAAGGCATCTGAAGTGCCAAAAATAAAAATAAATATTGTTTCTCACGTAAACAAAGGAACCCTTTATAAAAATAATATCTTCGTTCATAATGATGTTACACAAATTGCCAAAAATGCTGCGAAATTTCAATTTGGTACAGACGCCATCCGACGGCCGCAATATATAAAGAGAAGTTGGTCTTCATGGATAATATAAAAAGTTTGGTGAAAATTAAACAAATAAATGTGTGCACAATTGCAAATTTTTTAAAACTATATTTCCTTTAAAGTTTGCGACATCTTTACCAATTTTTGCAGGAATTATACACGTGAGATTTAAATTTAGGACAATCTTCAACGTCTGACGCATTCAGATATGAACGTGTATATATATATATTCGCATAGTTTTCTTTCTTTTCTCTCTCAGGAAACAACGCCGGCTGTACTTTAGTCTCACTCCGTGGACGGTTTCAGTTTCTTCTTGTGGTGCACACACCTCTGGCCCTCACTGGTGCCGCTGAGGGAAACAATGCACAAGACAGTTATAATACTACTCAATGACCCCGAGCTGGTACAGTACACTCTTAACTACAACTAATAAAGCCCCCAATAAATATTGACCAACGGTCTAATAATATTATTGTCTTAAACATTATCCCGCTGCAGGACAGGTAATGGGAGAGTAATAATAATATTCATGGAAAAACAAACAAAAAAACAAGCACTTAAATTTCCTTGTTGTTGTCTCTAAGGCCTCAGTTGTTCACCAGCTGTTGTTTCTATAACATAATTTTTTGTAAACATTTAGAATAAACTGATGACATTATAAATTATGCTGTTTTCATATTCTAAGTTTCTATAACACAAGAGTTCTCAACTATATACATGTACATGTATGTATGTATGTATGTATGTATGCATGTATGTATGTATGTATGTATGTATACAGTATATTACTGCTCAGCCAACACTTTCAACTGCCGTCACCGAGGACCTCCCAACACCACTTGTTTCAACTGACAGTCACCCAAGGTCGCCAAAACAACAGACGGCCACATTCACCAAGACAACAGATGGCCAAGGTCATCAAGACAGCAGACGGCCACGGTCACCAAAGCAACAGACGGCCACGGTCACCAAGACAACAGACGGCCACGGTCACCAAAGCAACAGACGGCCACGGTCACCAAAAGCAACAGACGGCCACGGTCACACAACAGACGGCCACGGTCACAACAGACGGCCACGGTCACCAAAGCAACAGACGGCCACGGTCACCAAAACGCGGCCAGTCACCAAAAACAGACGGCACGTTACCAAAACAACAGACGCACGGTACCAAAGCAACAGACGGCCACGGTCACCAAAACAACAGACGGCCACATTCCCAAGACAACAGATGGCAGGTCACCAAGACAACAGACGGCCACGGTCACCAAGCAACAGACGGCCACATTCACCAAGACAACAGATGGCCAGTCACCAAGACAGACAGCCACGGTCACCAAAAGAAACAGACGGCCACGGTCACCAAAGCAACAGACGGCCACGGTCACCAAAACAACAGACCCACGGTCCCAAAGCAACAGACGGCACGGTCACCAAAACAACAGACGCCACGGTCAGCAAAGCAACAGACGGCCACGGTCACCAAAACAACAGACGGCCACGGTCACCCAAAACAACAGACGGCCACGGTCACCAAGACAACAGACGGCCACGGTCACCAAAGCAACAGACGGCCATTCACCAAGACAACAGATGGCCAGGTCACCAGACAACAGACGGCCACGGTCCCAAAGCAACAGACGGCCACATTCACCAAGACAACAGATGGCCAAGGTCACCAAGACAACAGACGCACGGTCACCAAAGCAACAGACGGCCCGTCACCAAAGCAACAGACGGCCACATTCACCAAGCAACAGACGGCCACGGTCACCAAAGCAACAGACGGCCATGGTCACCAAAGCAACAGACGGCCACATTCACCAAGACAACAGATGGCCAAGGTCACCAAGACAACAGACGGCCACGGTCGCAAAACAACAGACGGCCACGGTCACCAGACAACAGATGGCCAAGGTCACCAAGACAACAGACGGCCACGGTCACCAAAACAACAGACGGCCACGGTCACCAAGCAACAAGACCCACATTCACCAAGACAACAGATGGCCAGGTCACCAAGACAACAGGCCAAGGTCACCAAGACAGCAGACGGCCACGGTCACAAAACAACAGACGGCCACGGTCACCAAAACAACAGACGGCCACGGTCACCAAAGCAACAGACGGCCACGGTCACCAAAGCAACGAACCACATTCACCAAGACAACAGATGGCCAAGGTCACCAAGACAGCAGACAGCCACGGTCACCAAACAACAGACGGCCACGGTCACAGACAACAGACGGCCATGCCAAAGCAACAGACGGCACGGTCGCCAAAACAGCGGCCACGGTCACCAAAACAACAGACGGCCACGGTCACCAAAGCAACAGACGGCCACGGTCACCAAAGCAACAGACGGCCACGGTCGCCAAAACAACAGACGGCCACGGTCACCAAAGCAACAGACGGTCAAGGTCACCAAGCAACAGACGGCACGGTCACCAAAACAACAGACGGCCACGGTCACCAGACAGCAGACGGCCACGGTCCAAAGCAACAGACGGCCCGGTCCCAAAGCAACAGACGGCCACGGTCCCAAAGCAACAGACAGCCACGTTCCCGGTCACCAAGACAACAGAAGACCACGGTCACCAAGACAACAGAAGGCCACGGTCACTAAGACAGCAGACGGCCACGGTCAACAAAACAACAGAAGGCCACGGTCACCAAGACAGCAGATGGCCAGGCCACCAAGACAACAGATGGCCACGGTTGCCAAAAACAACAGACGGGCCACGGTCACTTCAAGACAACAGACGGCCACGGCTGCCAAGACAACAGAAAAGCCACGGTCACCAAGACAGCAGATGGCCATGTCTACCAAGACAGCAGATGGCCACGGCCAATTAAGACAACAGGACGGCTACGGTTAAGCAAAAACAACAGACGGGCCAATACGGTCACTAAGACAACAGACGGGCCACGGTCACCAGCAAAACAACAGACGGCCACGTTCACTAAGACAACAGGAAGGCCACGGTCACCAAGACAGCAGATGGCCACGGTCACCAAGACATGCGTGATGGTCACGGTCACCAAGACAGCAGATGGCCACCACCACCAAACAGCGCCGGTCACCAAAGCAACAGACGGCCACGACAATGCAAGCAACAGACGGCAACGGTCACCAAGACAACAGATTTGCCACGGTCGCCAAGACAATAGATGGCCGCGGTCACCAAGACAGCAGACGGCCACGTTCACCAGAAAACAACAGACGGCTACGGTCACCAAACAACAGATGGCCACGGTCAGCAACAGACGCTACGGTCAACAAAGCAACAGACGGCTACGGTCACGAAAGCAACAGACGGCCATCAAAACAACAGATTATTACGGTCACTAAAACAACAGATGCCGCCATCACCAAAGCAACAGACGGCCACGGTCACCAAAGCAACAGATGCCACGGTCACCAAAGCAACAGACGGCCACGGTCACCAAAGCAACAGACGGTCAAGGTCAAAGCAACAGACGCCACTACCAAAGCAACAGACGGCCACGGTCACCAAACAACAGACGGCCACGGCCACCAAAGCAACAGGTTTCATTGAAGATGTCTAGAAAAAAATCTAGCCAACAGAAAACCTAGTTAATCTAGTTGACTACACTGAGAGGACCGTGACGGCCCATCAGCGGTGTAGGCACACTGACACTGACGCTCTATTATTAAAACATCTTCCCTTGAAGAGGTCAATGTGTTTCAACTGAATTTTAAACCAAATGAGTTCCTGAGACACCACAGTACAGTATTTAACAGGGTGGTGGCGGTAAAATTAACTAATTCAATATTTATAAATTCAATTTTATTGAATTAGTTAATATTACCGCCATAACACCCCGTTAAGTATTGTACTGTGGTGTCCTCGACTCATTTAGTTTAAACTTCAGTGTCAAAAGGCAAAACAAAGACCTTTATGGACAAGAGGCGTGTACCTTTCCAGACCTAATACTGAAGAGCAATAGTTGATGCTTCCTATATGATTCTATGAAGACAACGATTACAGAGCCCACAGGCCAGACACAATTTTTTTTTAACTAAAAGACAAGTAATGTACCATCACAGACCCTATTATATCAAATAAATAAATAATAAATAAACATTAATTTAATAAATAAACTATATCAAAACAGTAAACAAATATATATATATATATATATATATATAGATCACATACTTCTGACAGTACCCGGAAGTAGTAGACTTGATCCTCACAGACACCCCTACCCTCCCCCAACCCCAGTCATAGGGCAGACAGTGAATCTTATTGCTGGTATGTGTGAGGCAGGCAGAGGTGAGAAACACCTGCTGCATCTTCATCTCGCAAGCAATTCTAAACCAGATCCCTAATACTTATTAAAATTCACTGTGTGATTATGACGCTGCAGGGGACTGAGGTAAACGCGCCGGCAACAGTCTACGGATTTAAAGCCCCGGAGGAGTTAACTAAGACGTTTGACCTATGGGAATTCATGAAAGTAAGCAGGAAGCTAACACCATAAATATTATATAAATAATAAATACATATCATAAACACACCTAATATTAATAATAATATACATTAATTTAATCATTACTGTTATTATGAATATTTATATTAACATCATAACTACCATCTCTACCAAAATTATACGTTAACGCAACGGTAATAAAAACGCCGACACACTAATAGCGTTACATATCTGGACGCCAGAAACCTGTTTGTATTCAATATCCACACTACACCCCTTGGGAAGCAAGACAAGAGTTCTATCACATACACTGGGTTAAGTAAATTGGGACAAATCGCGTTACTGCAGCCCAATGAAGTTGAACTGTATATTATTTACTTCATCAGAGTTATGTAACGTCACCAAAAGTGTGCGACAGACTGGGGCGCAGGAGTTATGGTGAAGGAAAAAATTATTGTTAGGTTAATACGGTTAAGGTGCAAGAATTAGTCAAACGTAGGCTATATCAGATTTAGTAGTTACAGCTGACTTAATAAACGTACAAGAATATTACAATCATATCTAGTTAGGGATTCGGGAGTTAATGTCACTTTCACCAGATATACAATATCAGACTAGAGAGAGGAAGGATGATAAAAATACAGTCATTGTAGTTAAGGCAGGAGGTACGGCTAAATACACCCACCTTTGCAAAAAAAAAAGTCAGGCACAGAGTTCAGTACTTTAGAAGGAAGTCGCGATCCAGGTAGTAACACCAAGTAACAGGTCCTGCGGGAGTTACACGAGTTTTTAAAACTATCTCTATAATTGTTCATCGGTGTTGGATTAGCGTACATTAGCCCCATACAGCTAAAAAAGACCAGTCGTTAGCATCCACAGTAATAACATTATAACAACACCAACAGGGAGTAATTTTGTGAGGACGATTGTGTTTCAGAGTAAATGAACCGGGCAGTAAGAAGCTTATCCCTGCAATGGGCTAAGTGAGTCTCATAGATGATCTGGTAGGAAACATCCAGTCCGGTAAGCTGCTCAGAGATACAGTGAATTACGTGTCTGGCATCAGGAACCCATTTTGCATAAAAGAGACAAACGTAACCAACCACTTTACTGATAACAGCTAAAAATATATATACATATTCTTTTTTAATGATGCTTTTACATAATCTCTTAAATAATTAGAGTAATTTATATTCCAACAGAAAGAAAATAAATAAATTTCTAAACAACCTGTAGATATTTTTGCCATGAAATAAACCAATATGAACTGGTTTTTAATCTCCCAACATTTAAAAATGTTTCATATGCTTCTAGTCTCAGCCTCTCCATATGAGTAGCTGTTTTCTGGAGGAGTGAGAACCCTGTATACCCTCAGGTCCC
>NW_024717732.1:0-15291 GCF_018991925.1 Homarus americanus | reverse complement strand
AGATGTTTCATATTTATATACAGTCAGCATAATGAAGTGATGATCTTCACGGCCAGGAGGAGTTGTGCTGAAAGCCCCACGGTGTATTCAGCGTCTTCCAGGAGCAGTATGATAGTGTGTATGTTGGTGGATGATAAAGTGGCAACACACTATAGGAGCCTTCTGAGGGATCCTCCACGTAATAAATGGTGAGTTATTGACGTGGGTCTTGTGTGTGTGTGTTTGTGTGTGTGTGTGTGTGTGTGTGTGTGTGTGTGACCTGTGGTGAAATGGTCAGCATCCTGCCCGAGTTCGATCCTCGGGCAGGGTGAAACTATGGGCAAGTTTCTTTACGCCATTTGCCTCTGTCTACCCAGCAGTAATTGGGACCCTGGATGTTAATCGATTTGCGGATCGTGTTCCGGGGTAATGGTTAACCAGTGCAGTTGGCGAGCTGTCCAGTCTTCTCGGACTATTCCTTAACACTGGGTCATGCAGCTCGTTAACTTAGGGTGTGGTTGTTGTGTTGGCGACAGCTTCTACACTTTAACAAATTCACGCCTAGGAGGCCCTTGGGCCGGCCATCCTCGATTTCGAGGGGCTTCCATTATTATGTGTGTGTGTGCTATATAATCCACTATGGATGTGGTAATCATTATTTTACTTGGACTGATGGATGACACGTAGGAGTGGATGTCGTCGCTCTATATGCGCCGGATGAATGTTGGAGGAGGTGACGACGGGTAGCATGAATAAGCTGGTTTACATTCTACCTTACCTATCATGCCTATGGCGACTGTATCCTGCCTACTGTTCGTATCACGGTGATAGCATGCCAGGTTCGTATAATCTAGCATGGGATGACGTACAAATAAAGAGATGAACATTTAATATACGATATAATGGACGTTACTAGTGAGCTTTGGGTATTACAAGTGGCTGGTACAGGTCGATGGTGATAGTATAGTGAGTAACCATAATTACTGGCCCATCCACAGGTCGAGCGTAGTGTGGGTAGAGGTCCTTGTGGACAGCGGCTCACACAGTAGCAACTCACACACCAACACAGCATAAGACCCTTGAATACTTATCACCAGTCGTTCAGGTCATACCTCCTTTTACTCTGAATATAAGGTAACTTTTACTACTCCCACTAACGTGAAATAAATAAATTATAATTTATGTCTACTGGAGCAGTAACATGTCCACTACCCACCAGTAAAAGGACACAGCATCAATTTGGGAATATGTCTGAGGCCAACGCAGGAGTATCTGGTGATGTCCCGCACTACATGATCTTGTCAGGGCCACAGTTCAGCAGCAGGCCAAGTCTCATGCTATATGTTAACAGATACAGTCCTCTGATACACTGAACACACCGTCGGGCTGTCAGTACCACTCCTCCTGGCCGTGAAGATTATCACCTCATTAGCTGCCTGTTTATAAATATTAAACTATGAAACATCTACACCACACCTCTAACCAGTGGTAATTAATGTTAATATTACTTATACCATAATGTGAAGCATCCGGCAATAAGTTACTATGGACTACAAGCCCTATAACATTACATGAATTACTGGGGACTATATGCCTATATACTTTATATAAGTTACTTAGGACTATATAACTATAACATTAGTTTATATCTCCCACCCAGCGAGGATAATAGAAATAATGAAATATGAGTACTCGTGATCGTAATTCAAAACTTGTGCACCAGCTGACTAACGTCTCAGGTTGACTCACTTAATCTCCTTAACTCACAGAAACAAACACCAAAGTCTCGGTGTGTTGTGGACGCCACTTTAAAATAAGTAATGCCATATCAAGATATGACAGTAGATACTCTTAGCGTCACTAGCCAGTGTTGCCTCTCTGTCTTAAAGAGAAATAGAGGAAAAGTCTCAACCTTACTCGGGGGTCCACCGGGACCTTCGCTAGCATCACTCCTTGGGGGCGTGAGGACGGCCGTTCTGGCCCTCTCGGCGGAGTCCTGAAGACCATCAGTTGCCTCAGCACCTAAGGTCTGGGTTTGAGAGGAGTGCATGGTGGTGGTCTCAGTGGGTCTGGGTATCACAAGTTGTACGTCTGTTTGGACCGGAATTTTTATTTATAATCATGGTAATGTAAATCCGTTGGTAGTTAGTACGTACAGTTTATACCCATACTAGTTGGTAAATATTTCCGCTATTTTTTTTTTAATAACACTAAACCTCCAGCCATCCATTAACTTGAAAATAGTCATAGTTGTATAAACACGACCAAAAGAATATCCTATTTGAAGTTTAGCCACTCAAGTGCTACCTGGGCGGGCAAGTCCTTAGATGATTCATAAATGTTAAAATTGCGAAGGATCTTGATCTCAACTTCTAAAAATCTCGATCTCGGGAAAAAAATAGATTTCTTGCTCAAGTAAAGTATGAGGAGTCACCCAAGACCTTAGCCTAATTCTCTGGTAACACATAAGTAAACACACTAAAGCTATAGCCACAGTCAGGTAATAAAAATACTCTTTTTTGGGGTTACATATAATATAAAATTGATAACGATTAGGTAAAAAAATGTTACTCTCATATTTTAAGTAAATTTACTTTTTCTACTCCTTTAGGATAAAATATATGTAAACATTCAAAGCCCGGAATAGAGGCAACCAACTGTCACCTTGTCAGTCTAAGATATCTGTTTTCAAATAGGGATTCAATTTTTGTTTTGTAAAGAAAAAATACTTATACGTTATTTAGTATTTCCTGATGAGCCCTTTACTTTTAGGTTACATTAAAACATATATAGAAAACAATTTGAGGATTATATTTGATATATTTTAATAGAACTTTATCTTTGTATATTAATCTTGGTAACACGTACAGATGTTTCATGGTAGTGATAATTTTAGTCTAAGTAAAATATCACGTGAAACAGCATCTATTAAGCGATTACTCCACAACACAGATTTATCTCTACACGGTCATTATTCCCTTATCAAACTGGTGTTTTATTATGGGTACGGGTTTACTCCACCCACTAGTTAACGAGGGCATAATAAGGTTAAAAACCTATAGAAACTCGCCTGATGCTCAGTACATTCCGTGTTGTTGTAGCTAATGGTAATAATTTAACAAGATAAAGTCACTTAAGTCCGATGACCTGAATTAATCCAAATTTAAGTGTATTTCAAATGGGAAATAATATCAGGCATCCTTAACCATGGAAATTAGAAGCTGTTTTGATTAGTAGTCCAGACCAGGTGTGTCCGTCACTGATGGCCTTATAGGTGATGGGAGGTTCGCCCACATACACATCAGTCAAAATGAAACTCACTGCGTGTACCGGATAGTTCCTCTACATAATGATTTTTTTTAAGTATGTGTTAGTAATCGCGAAGTTAGTCTCATCATGTATACTTCCCATCTGAATTATTTTAAACTGGTTTATAGCCTGTGTCGGTGTCTACACTATCACTCTACTTCTCTACCAGAGCTTCTCAACTGGGGAACCACAAAGTATTTTCTAGAGGGTCGACGGATTGAAAACATAGATGGTCTTGGAGATGCCACGCGTTATAAAACAATTACTAAATACTTCTTCTTAATAAAGTTGATACAATTCTGAGAGAGTATTTCACTTCCTCATTTACCGACTTATTAAATTACTGTATGGTTATAATGGAATCATTTTATTGATAAAGTATATATATTCTTCATTGCTCTGCTTATTGTATTAGTATAAGAATAAATAAGTGACAAAGATATACAAGAGGAGTGAATTATTCATTATAAAATAGCTTTTATACATTAACCAATACTGTATATTAAGAGAAGTGAAGCTGTAATATATAAGCACCTTACAAACTTTATATAACAGAGACACCGTGACCTTACGGGGGGACTGACCATCAGGTTCTGCTGGTTCTGGGTACAAGTCTGAACAAATTTTCCGATGTCTCTTTGTTTAAGTTAAATTTCCCCCCAAAAATAATAGTTTAACAAATCTCTTTTAACTTAAACAATCCAACATTTCAGGTTTAATTATAAATCAGATCATAATATCAGTGTTTACATATACACAAGAGTTGAGGCGTTTTCTTGTGTTGATGACAGCAGCACAATCTCGGGTGCCAGTGACGTCGGCCTATGGTAAATTCGGCCAAGTAACCTCGGCCCGCATCCAGTAGTAACCTCGGCCCGCATCCAGTGGTGACCTCGGCCCACATCCAGTGATAACCTCGGGTCACATCTAGTGGTAACCTCGGCCCACATTCGGTGGTGACCTCGGCCCATTTTAGTGATTTCGTCCCATAATATTGGCCGAGATCACCATCAATAATTTTCTTTGGTAATAGTTAAGCCATATGAAAAGTACCCAATGGTTAGGTTAGGTTAGGTTAGGTTAGGTTAGGTTAGGTAAAAAGTTTAAAAGTAGTGAAATTAAAGATAAAGATCAAGTACACACGCACACTAATTGATCACCATGGAGTGGTATAAGGAGCTCTGGTGCACCTGAAAGGGGTGACATAACGAGGCTATTGTAAGGCTGGCAGATAAGGTCAAATATTATACCTTTCTATTTACATGTATAAGAAACTATGATGAAAATATTTGCCTAGATAACGGTGGACATCCCTCAAGTACCAAAAAATAAATATTACAATTCTTAGAGAGTGACATCCCGATCACCCATGAAACTCTTACATCACGAATATACATAAATTTATTGAAACATACTCGTTGGTTTTTGACATACTTTGATGAAATTTATTAATACATAGAGAACTTTATACATACGGTACGGATACGTGAATAAAAACATGCATGTAAAGGTAATCATATACATACCTGCCTACTGAGATACTGTACTGATCCTAGGAGCTTTTATACTCGACATTTCAGATTTTTCTTGTTGTTATATAAAGACCAACGGCGTGTGTATTCGGGAAAGTATTGTAACAGGTAAAAAATATATATTTAAAAAAAAGGGGGGGAAGGTAGTGAAACTTGGCGTGTGGTAACCGCAGAGTTTTACCCCACCACCCCCGGTAATTGATGATACACAACTGCTGGTCTAATGTGTTGTTGCTTTTTACAATCTTTACCCTTGGGTGATGTTCCTTAACTCGCGTATAATGGTATGTGTTATATACTTTATTAATGCAGCTCTGAGTTTTGATATTTGAGAATAAAAAGTAGTAATTCACCTCATAATTATCAGCTCAATGAGGTATTACAGGAAGTGGATGTATTTTATATGTAATGTTATGTATAATATCTTAGTAATGAATGTCATAAATAAAAGACCAGATAATGTTGTTAACAAAGGGGTCGTCAACTTGTGCTAAGGGGGAGGACGTCTCTGGATTATGTTGTCGAGGCTGTTAGGTAAAACTAGACTCTGGAGCAAGGTGTTGTGGGAGTATATTTTAGAATCAGCTCTTCTCTATCAGCTTAACATAATTATTACAACAGCTGAATATCACTGGGCGAGTTTTTAGTCGAATCGTCTACTGCTTCAGTATTAGTGATATAATTTTTCAATTAATTTACATATCTTTTGTATAAATAGATTTATATTTTAATAATATACAAAATGATACTAATACGAAAAATTTTCTTTTTTTTTTGCTCTCGGAACAGAATTTAATGTGTAGGCAAATATTACTCGTGTAAATCGCCACGTGTCGAAGACCCATCAAGATGCTACACACATGATGGATCAGTTAATACTTGAGAGAGTAAGAAGAGGCGACACATAACACAACAAAGAGGCAAAATCTTTCTGAGAGAACTATTAGGAACAAAATTAAGCTGTAATAAAGTTTTTCAGACTTTTTTCATCTTACTGCTTGTGTGAGTCAGCTCTGAAAATGTCTAAAGAATCTTCTAGATAATTAAATTATAAGTTGAAATGGAAAGCAACAAGGAAATATTGTTAAGCAGAAGAGACAAAAATATATCCACTATGAAATTTAAGCCAAATTACAAAATACATTTTACAGTCCAACAAAAAATTTAAAGAACTCTTTTGACGTCATGTAAATTGTTTTATGAATATCCAAAATTTTATGTCGTATGTAATTTACATTTTATTTGTGGGTTGGCTATCGTGTTGCTATCAACTGATAATAGAATTTAGAGCACGTCATCATTTATTTGATCAGTATATAGTTGATTCACTTATTATTATTTTTCCTGAATATACATATATTATCAATCTTTTCTTTCGTTTTCTGTAAATTTAAATACCAACAAATCTTTCTCATCCCAGGTTGATATTCTCAACACCACATCTAGTGAGGACACACTCGCCGCCACTCACTGATTTAGTACCTCGTTTGGGTGCAAGTTTACCGATGTGTTTTTATTGAGAATGTTACTCATGAAGATATGAGTTTATTTTCCTTATAAGATAACTCTTCTTTGTCAAAATGTTTTATATTTAGATAAATTAGGTTATCGACTATGTAGAAGCAATTCGGAACTAATATGAGAGACGCTCCTGCAATATCGGTTACAATGGTATACGGCGACCATTACAATACAGGACGGTTGCAGTGAGTGAGACGAATTTGCTGGACGGAATAAGAGGGTGAAAGATAGTGTAGTGTACAGCACATGGGAGGAGAGAGAGGTAGAAATACTGAGAGAGAGAGATGCTGTTATTAGGTATAGACAAGAGAAGAGGGATAGAACAACCTTCAATGTTTTGGTCAGATAGGGAGACATGTGATAATATATGAATCAATTTGCTTACGATCATTATGGAATAGGTTGAAGATAGACTAAATCGAGACCAGAATAACTGTTGGGTAAGTTTGAACGAAGAATATGAAACAAAACACAAAAACAAGCTCTTTGATTAATCGAGCTGAAATGTGTTGTTCAGCGAGAGAGGTAATACTTTGTCGGTGCTGGTGATCTGAATACAAGGGTGTGGGTGGAGGAAATGGTAGTGGTGGTGTGGGCAGTTGAGGCATAAAGAACGGAAATGTATTTGAGGTTTCCTCTTTGTACATAATGTATTATAGTACTACACACAGGGAGAAGGGCTCTGAAACTGTCGTGGTTGAGCAAGTTTGTTCTGGAAGTAGAGCAAATAACATAAAACTGATAGAAGGATTATTCAATAGTTGTTTACATCACTACTCTGCTGCAAGTTACAGTTAGTATATGATAGAGATTCAGGAGGTGAAGTCCGTTCGAGAGGTCCAGGTTGGAAAAGTTGGATAGCGATTATATTCGGTTTACTTCCAGGATATGTACTGTCAATATCAAATAGAAAGTGTAGGGAGAGATTACACAGGCATCGTTTTCAAGGCGACCCATCACCAAAGAGTGAAGATACATTTGCAACAAGATGTTTTAAACTCCAGGAAGCTGTGACATAGGAAAAACATTGTGAAATGGAGAGTTCCAAGAAGTGCTGTTCCGGGATATGAATATCGGATATTGAGAGATACGGTAAATGCCGTTAGATGGTGCAAGATGCTGGCACTATCGACGGTACTTCGTCAACACAGCGACTTTGGAAATATATACTGTATAGACTAGAGAGAATAGGAAGATGTCACTGTAGTACCGGAAGTGTTAGGGTAAGGATATAATTGTGGATTAATTTGATTGCTCTCCTCTGCTTTGCACCAAGTAGTGGTGACAAAGTGCCACGACACCACATCCTGCCCACATATGACAGCAGTAATTAAGCTGGGTGAGCATCTGTTTCACGTAAACGCTTGCCAACTGTTTACCGGTTGAATAAGACATAAAATTGGGCCTGATGGATATGCCAAAATCAATGTTGAAATGTACTTTAGTTTAGTTGCGTTGATGGAAACAACGGTGGATAGATCCCACTAGTGACTAAACTATCCAAGCGAGATCCTCCGGAAGAGATGATGTCTGTTGTCTACCACTGAAAACTTTATTTTGAGTGACTGAGGCAGTCAGAAGGACTGAATCATCTGTATAAGAATGAACTGTTGTTTGTTGTCGGGGGAAAGTGGGCCATATGCAGAGAAATAATATTAAAGTTACTGGAGCTGTGTCTAGTAAAAGCTCAGGATCTGTATGACATTACACCAAACGGGGCGGACATAGTGGAAGGATTAATACAGCGTCTGATGTTGAGGGGTGAGACATGAGGTTACAATAATAGAATGACAAGACACAAACTAACTTGGAAATAATTATCTTGAAGTTCGGGTGAGGAAGATCAAGAGAAGACAGAGTGAGGACTGTAACATTAAAAGATCATTTGGTAGAGAGATAAATGTCTGAATAAGTAAAGCAGAGATTGTGTTGATGTTTGAAATTATGGAGATAATGGAATAGGATGACTGAATAATTGAGGCAGATAGAAGACAAGTAGATACGAGGAGAGCAGTAGATATACAGTGTAGTAGGCAGCTGTCAAACAGGGAGGTACTACCGCCTGGGAAGATATTGGAAGCATAATGTGTTGTCTAATGGTAGACCTTGCTACCATATGGCATCACGAATATTGTGACCAAGTCCCAAGTTGCTGATCTGACTTTTTGCCTCATTTACACACAATTGCAGGGTCTCAATTGTTTCTCTTACTTGATAACACAACATACATATACTGTAGTGTAGCGTTTCCCACTATTGATTTTTTTCTTTGTATTTCTTTATTATTATTATTATTATTATTATTATTATTATTATTATTAGTGTTGTTATTATTGTTCTTATCATTATTATTTTATTTTATTTTTGATTAAAATTTTTATTTACTATGAATTACTGTATTATTCATCATCATCATCATCATCATCATCATCATCTTCATCATTATTATTATTATTATTATTATTATTATTATTATTATTATTATTATTATTATTATTATTATTATTATTATTATTATTATTATTATTATTATTATTATTATTATTATTATTATTATTATTATTATTATTATTATTATTAGTAGTATTATTATTATTATTATTATTATTATTATTATTATTATTATTATTATTATTATTATTATTATTATTATTATTATTATTATTATTATTATTATTATTATTATTATTATTATTATTATTATTATTATTATTATTATTATTATTATTATTATTATTATTATTATTATTATTATTATTATTATTATTATTATTATTTTATTATTATTATTATTATTATTATTATTATTATTATTATTATTATTATTATTATTATTATTATTATTAATTATTATTATTATTATTATTATTATTATTATTATTATTATTATTATTATTATTATTATTATTATTATTATTATTATTATTATTATTATTATTATTATTATTATTATTATTATTATTATTATTATTATTATTATTATTATTATTATTATTATTATTATTATTATTATTATTATTATTATTGTTATTATTATTATTATTATTATTATTATTATTGTTATTATTATTATTATTATTATTATTATTATTATTATTATTATTATAATAATAATATTTTCGCCCCCAGGCCCCGATGTGGGTCAGTGACCTGTGCCCGGGTGGGCTAATCCCCGTACAAAAAAAAAAAAAACCCTCCGTGTATGATTTGAGAGACGAAGAAATCTGGGGTTGTTTTTATGATCCATTTTGATAGTCAGCGACAAACGACTTACTGTATTTGTGGTACATAAAGCGAATAAAGACAGTTTATGTTGTTTAAGAGCATTTCCGTTTCCAATAATATTTCATCATAATACAGTACTGAACATTGTAACTGTAAATACTTGTCTTTATGAATAACATTGCACATCTTATCTGGGGTCATTACGTAACTGACAGTATGTCTGTTTTTCAGTGTCGAATGGTCGGTCAGTCGACATATACTTCACACCTTGTCAGGACCCATCACTTACCTTCCCACACCTCCGACAGTTTTATAGGTAATACTTTAAGATGAGGAAACCATTAGTGTCCCGCCAGCTTGTCTGGACACAAACCCATAAATTTGGTGGTGAAGGAACGCTAGACAAGACTAAGTACACAGCCCATCAGTTAATGCCTTGGCTTCTTGCCAAAAGTTAACCACCAGCACTTAATTTGACAAACATATTGGATATAACTAAACTACGTAATCTTTTAAATGCGGGAGTCAATTACTGTAATGCGGTGATAAGGTGATAACTGAGGCCTGTGTTGTCGCCACCACTAAGAGGGGCCTCATAACGTTCCACAAAACAAACTATAAATAACAATACTTCCCCTGTAGGATCGATATATTTATTAAGGAAGGTCTTAGTTTTCGTAGCAAAAAGTCCAGGAATAAAGATCATTTTAGTTAAGACGCAAAGACAAATCCCCGCTTCTCACTCAATTTAGGTAATGCAGTTGTTAGTAAACTGCTTCCCGCCTGAGTTAATGTGTATGAACATAACACTCTTACACCTGCTGTGTGTGCACTGTGCCGCACAGATGTCCCTCTTACATACCTGGACAGATATATTTACTTTAATAATTTATCTATTCAGGTAATTAGCGAAAATGTAGAAAACAGTTCATTCTTATTTGTTTATTTCGAACATTATATCCAGCATTTTGAGCGAGTACACGTAATGAAATATGATTTATGTATTTAATAATGTTTTTCGAATCAATTTCCAAGAAGGATTACTTGTATATTTCATTCATAATCCTTGGTTTTAACAAAATTAACATATGTGTCAAACAGATGAAAAAAAAGGGTTTTACCAGGAAATAAATGTTTAACAGTCAATAAGAAAGCCTACAGCTACCTTCCTTATGTAACGCTGAAGGCTTATCCTCGGTATGTAAGATTATACGCTGTGAGACCTACAGCTAAGACTCCCGGAGTGAGCTTTAATTAATGACAACGTTCATAAGTGAGTGGGGGGTGAGTGATGGCCAAGACGTGGAGGAGGGGGATATGTGGTGGCCAAGACGTGGAGGAGAGGAGTGAGTGGTGGCCAAGACGTGGAGGAGGGAGGTGTGTGGTGGTCAAGACGTGGAGGAGGGAGGTGTGTGGTGGCCAATCCGTGAAGGAGGGAGGTGTGTGGTGGCCAAGACGTGGAGGCGGGAAGTGCGTGTGGCAAGATGTGGAGGAGGGAGGTGATGATAGGACGTGGAGGGGCGGTGGTGGCAAGACAGGAGGAGGAGGTGTGTGTGGCCAGACGTGGAGGAGGGAGGTGAGTGGTGGCCAAGACATGGAGGAGAGGTGTGGCCAGTGGCAAGACGTGGAGGAGGGAGGTGGTAGTGGCCAAGACGTAGAGGAGGGAGGTGAGTGGTGGCCAAGACGTAGAAGAGGGAGGTGTGTGGTGGCCAAGACGTAGAGGAGGGAGGTGAGTGGTGGCCAAGACGTAGAAGAGGGAGGTGTGTGGTGGCCAAGACGTAGAGGAGGGAGGTGAGTGGTGGCCAAGACGTGGAGGAGGGAGGTATGTGGTGGCCAAGATGTGGAGGAGGGAGGTATGTGGTGGCCAAGACGTGGAGGAGGGAGGTGAGTGGTGGCCAAGACGTGGAGGAGGGAGGTGAGTCGTGTGAGACATGGAGGGAGGGAGGTGAGTGGTGGCCAAGACGTGGAGGAGGGAGTGGTGGCCAAGACGTGGAGGAGGGAGGTGAGTGGTGGCCAAGACGTGGAGGAGGGAGGTGTGTGGTGGCCAAGACGTGGAGGAGAGAGGTGAGTGGTGGCAAAGACGTGG
The DNA here is from genome assembly GCF_018991925.1 of Homarus americanus. Lineage (NCBI taxonomy): Eukaryota > Metazoa > Arthropoda > Malacostraca > Decapoda > Nephropidae > Homarus > Homarus americanus. Next base: position 3,639 of record NW_024717732.1, on the reverse strand, counting down.
AGGAGGAGGAAGTGTGTGGTGGCCAAGACGTGGAGGAGAAGTGTGTGGTGGCCAAGACGTGGAGAAGGGAGGTGTGTGGGGTGGCCCAAGACAGTGGAGGAGGTGTGTGATGGCCAAGACGTGGAGGAGGGGGTATGTGGTGGCCAAGACGTGGGGAGGAGGGAGGTGTGTGGTAGCCAAGACGTGGAGGGAGGAAGTGTGGTGGCCAAGACGTAGAGGAGGGAGGTGTGTGGTGGCCAAGACGTGGAGGAGAGGGAGGTGAGTGGTGGCCCAAGACGTGGAGGAGGGAGGTGTGTGTTGGCCAAGACGTGGAGGAGGGAGGTATGTGGTGGCCAAGACGTGGAGGAGGGAGGTGAGTGGTGGCCAAGACGTGGAGGGGGGTGGTGGTGGCCAAGACGTGGAGGAGGGAGGTGAGTGTGGTGGCCAAGACGTGGAGGAGGAATGTGTGGTGGCCAGACGTGGAGGAGGGAGGTAGTGGTGGCCAAGACGTGGAGGGAGGTGGTGGTGTAGACAGTGGAGGTGAGTGGTGGCCAAGACGTGGAGGAGGGAGGTATGTGGTGGCCAAGACGTGGAGGAGGGAGGTGTGTGGTGGCCAAGACGTGGAGGAGGGAGGTGTGTGGTGGCCAAGACGTGGAGGTAATACTCACAACTTCTTCCTCAATTAAAAATTAGAAATTATTTATTCCAGAAAAATATAAAATAAGACTGAAATAAATTTAGCATTGATGTTTGGTAGAATCAGTACCGGTATAGAGCGAATAACATCAGGTATAAATTAATAAGGTAAAACATTGAGTTATTTAATTGTAAGTAAACACACGAAATGTCACTTATTTAGGTGTTTAAAGAACATTAACTCCTGGAGATGTTTATATTAGAAGTGACATAAGTCATCCCCACCCCAGTCCAGGAATGTCCCTCTCAGGACTCACATAAATCCCTAATATTTCATATAATCAGTTATAGTACATAGTTATATTCTAGATGCAAAATTTCTATATTTCTTTAATATTTCATCTATTTTCCTATTTTAAAACATCCGCTCTATTTGCTTGGGGACATTATTTATATGGGCATTTCTATATACATTAAGCAATGGGCATTCCAGTATATAATGTGGCATGGTATGGGATCTGGGTGTTCTACAAACTCTACATTCTTTATCCTGTTCACTTCTCTCAGCTCCAAGTTCCCAATAATATTTATATCCTAATCTTAACCTCATATACACTGAATCTTTCCACCTACTTCCATCTTTCCCATATGTAAATTTTGTGTTCATGAGAACATGGTGGTAATGTTTCACTATGAGAACATGGTGGTAATGTTTCACTTTTCTCGTATATTTCATTCCTTTTGAAATTATCTTCTATTGATTGTATTTTCCGTAATTTGCTCCTTAATTGTTTCAAGGTTTTAGTACATATTATGTCGATCTCGGCCTTTTCCGTGGCTCTTTTTGCTATTATGTCTACTGCTTCATTAAGACCAATGCCTACATGTGAAGGGACCCATACAAATTGAACATTATGGCCATTTTTCCTTATTGTATTTACTAATTTTCTACATGAACCAATAATGTGTTCAAAGACAGGACTCCCACTGTTCAAAGAATCCAAAACTGCCCTACTATCAACAAAAAAATATGCATCTTTATACCTCTTTACAACATTTTCCAATCCTACTAACATTGCATATAACTCAGCTTGTGTTGATGAAATAAAACTGCTCAACCGAAGTCCAATTTTGATGTCATCATTTCCTTGTTCTGTGTACTGTCTTATAAGGATCCCGCACCCTGCCCTACCACTTGACATAACTGAACCGTCACAATATACATGCAATGTGTTTATTTTAGGCAAATTACTAATCTTATTCCCATATAAAGACCTTAACTGTCCTGGTTCATGTAATGATTTCTTCATTGTGAGAGGCACTATATCTAACTCTACGTCTCGTTCTTGACAGGGTGGATTCTTACAACTCTTCTGAACAGCTGTACACCAGTCTGTCAGATTACATTTTTTTTTACTAATATTTACTAATCCATTCATGTATCATCTCTTGCCTTGCCTGCAGAAGGTCCTTTTACCTTTTAAACCATCATTTATATCTTGTACGAATTTACCCCCACTGTTCCCTCTCATTAATCGAACTGCTGCAACTGTATTAATTTCATTGACCCTCTGTGAAATGCTCTGTAACCCTAGTTCCATTTTCATTATCTCAATCATTGCATTCTTTTGGCACCCTAAAATTATTCTCATTGCTTCATTTTGCATGATCTCAAGCTTCCGTAGCCTTCCTTCACCAGTACAAGAGAGGACAGGTGCTGCATAGTCTATAAGTGATCTGATGGTAGAAATACACATCATTCTCAGTATGGGTACCCCAGCACCTTTACCACAACATGCTAGAGCCTTCAAGGGCTGTAATCTTGCTCTACATTGAGTGAGGACATGATATATTTCTGCCTCTTTACTTTCACTAGTAAAGCCAATATACATTCCTAAATATTTATACTTTGACACTTTCTCAACAATTTTTCCATTTAGAAAAACGGATTCAGTTCCTCTTCCTTTACATTCACACTTGGTTTTTTCTTCATTGATAACTAAGCCCATCTTTTGAGAAAGAACAATAAAATTATTTAATGCAATCTGCAAATTTTTGACAGAGTTTCCATGAAATATGATGTCATCTGCATAAATGATGGTTACAACTCCTTTGGGATATTTGTGTGAGGCTATCTTGTTCATTAACACATTTAATAACATTGGACTCAATATTCCCCCTTGGGAAGTGCCTAGTTCAAGTGCTCTTTCCTCAGACAAACATCCCTGATACCATACACAGTTTCTCCTTCCCTGATAAACAACATAGGTGTACCTTTCCTTCTCTCTCTTCGTCTCATGTCCTGTACTTGTATTCCACCTACGTATTCTTTCATGCCTCCAGTCACTTTCAACCTTTCGTAGTCTATGCCATTTATGTTCATGCCTTCTAAGTTACCCGGTTATCTCTGTATTTCTTCCCGCCGGGTAACTCTCAATTTTATATCCTCCTGCAAATGAATCTCTTCCTTCTGTACTTCACCATTCCCACGTTATATCGTGACCATGCTTTAATCTCTCTCTCTCTCTCTCTCTCTCTCTCTCTCTCTCTCTCAGAAGATAATGCTGGAATATTATAAAACTGCGGCTAAGACTTAACTGACAACTTTATTGCATTACAGTATAATTCATCCCTCCATCACAATGACAGCGCCTTATCCTCCCACAATCATTTCACTACCAGTGTTATCTTCCCCACTACTTTCATCTGAGATCAAGTTAATTACAACATTTTCAAGCAAGTGAATTAGAGCTGTATCTTTGGCTCTACATTCATCTTCTATTTTCAATGTATGTCTTATACAGTTTTGCCAATGCTCTGGGGTTGTGTTGGATTGCCTCATTTGTAATTCCCTCAACCTGCAGTGATAAGGAGGTAGTCTGAGTACTTTATGTCCGCTATTTGATCTATTTCATATTCCTGTTTTTCTTTTTGCTGTTTGCAGACCTGAAGTAATTCTACTTTTGTGAAGGAAGGATCATAACAGATGTTATTTGATCCTCGCCACTGCATTACTTCACACTT
>NW_024717731.1:0-13994 GCF_018991925.1 Homarus americanus | reverse complement strand
AAACAAATCTACTATCCACACCCTACACCCACAAACAAACCTACTATCCACGTTCTACACCCACAAGCACACACTACCCACCACCTACACCCACAATAGAGTAAAGGAGGAATACAGAGTGTACTTACTCAGGGTAGCCATACCACTCTGGGTGGTTGATCCTTAGTGCAGCAGGAAAGAGAAAAATTATAAGTGGGTCATTCTATTCCTCGTGTGATGGATGGAAGGATGGATGGATGGATGGATGGATGGATGGATGGATGGATGGGAGACTGAATGGGAGGATAGATGGGTAGATGGGTGACTGAATGGGATGAGAGATGGGTAGGTGGGTGAATCGGTGGATGGATAAACAGCTAACTGGATGAATGGACATATGGACTTGGATGGCATATTTGGATGTAAAACCCTACGATATGAAGAACATTTTGGACGTATAAACCCATGACAATTAACACCATTTTGGACTTACATCACAGGAAACAGGTAAAACATTTCTGTGATCGTCCTTCAATAATTCCATACGCCAACCTTACCTGCATTTATCTCAATTACAGTATAAAATTTTAGTGTTAATTTCAGCATCGGAATCAATCAATCAATCTCTCTCTCTCTCTCTCTCTCTCTCTCTCTCTCTCTCTCTCTCTCTCTCTCTCTCTCTCTCTCTCTCTCTCTCTCTCTCTCTCTCTCAAGATGGAAAATTTCATGACGTAAAATCCGATGAAAACTCGACCCTGTTTATACGTGTTGCTTCGAGGTTTTGTTTTCACGTTAACCTCATGTTTCGTTTCGATAAATGACATATCACAGGAGGTGAACTACAAACTGAACTTTGACCTGACACCAACGACCGACCGACGGAAGATGGGGCTTCGGGTTTAGTCGTATCCCATTTGAGAGTTTTATGAATGTGAAGCCCCGAATTAGTCAACAAACCCTACAGCTCAATTTGGATTCGAACTTGTGCATCTTGTTCTTGAATCAGAACCTTATCTCACACATATATAGGGGTTAGGTTAGGTTGGGTTGGGTTAGGTTGGGTTAGGTTGGGTTGGGTTAGGTTAGATTGGGTTAGGTTAGGTGAGCCGTGTCCATCACAACCAGACAATTATCCCCGTCCACCAGATCTTCCCTTTAACAAATCAGGCCGCACCTCGATTATACGGTTCAGTTCTGGTGCCCCTATTATAGAATGGATATAAATTCACTAGAGTCGGTGCAGCGAAGAATGACAAAAATGATTCCGGGACTTAGAAACCTTCCATATCAGGATAGGTTACAGAAACTTAACTTGCATTCCCTAGAAAGACGAAGAGTGCGGGGAGATATGATAGAAGTATTTAAGTGGGTGAAAGGAATCAATAAAGGGGATATAGATAATGTTCTTATAATATCCGAGCAGGATAGGACTCGGAGCAACGGATTCAAGTTGGATAAGTTTAGGTTTAGGAGGGAGATAGGAAGAAACTGGTTCACAAATAGGGTGGTGGACGAGTAGAATAAGCTTAGCAACTTTGTAGTAAGTGCGGGAACTCTGGAAAGTTTCAAAAGGAGGCTAGATAGATTCATGGATGATAGAGAGTGGTAGTAACTCTCGACAGGAGCTGTCATGCACAGGCCAACCGGCCTATTGCAGACTCCTTATGTTCTTATGTTCTTAAATCCTCAACATAAAAGACAAATTCACCTCCATGTGTTAAAATCTTACTACACTACATTACCGTCACCACTATACCAAACCTGTGTAATATTAACACACTAATACACTATTAAGACATCACCAAATCCATCAATAAACAGTACATCTTCCTTTACACTTGATTAGAAAGAAAAACAGGAAAATATGCCCAGAATCTCAATTTCATTCACTAACATTACGAAAAATTACAAGAGTTAAGAGTAAAAGCAAGATATGTGCTGTACGCAATGTTGATGTTATTTTGTTCGCCATCATTGTGTCCTAAAGTTAATCTGTTTTGTGAAGTATATCCTCGGACTTGGGAACAAATCATCATGTGTACCTTTGAGTATTAAGGTCTTGATCCATTTCCTTGATGTCTACCGTTTGGAAAAGGTAACACCACCACAATTGTTTTAACCAAGACGAAAACGGACGAAAAAAAAAGCTTCTACAAATATCAAGTATTAATTTTCTCTCTTTACAGGATCTAATACTCTTGGAAATGTGTTTAAATTAATCTGATTTGTTTTCATTTATTGTCGATCCTTCATAAGAGGACTCGTGGATCCCCCGAGCCTTGCCGGCCATTTTGTTTACATTTTCGGTCGCTCTAAAATACCATTAAAACAATATTGAGTATAAACGTTTGGCTCAACTGATGATCTCAAACATGTCCCAACATTTTTTTGCCTCAACTCCACATTCTGTAACTCATTTAGGTAGATGTCCCTCACTACACATACACTGGACTATGTGTAATGTTGCAGCTAATGTGTTATCAAGATATTGCACATTATAAGTTCATGTGTGGTCATTATTATATCAAACGGAGGAATTTTAAAGAGCTATTACACCACCTGTATCATTAGTTGTCGCCAGGTGAAGGAATGTTTAGGTAGAATATATTTTATTTACTGTAATTAAAGTTACAATACCTAAGACGTTCCACTATAAGAGTCTTTCAACCTCAGGTAAGGTCTTAAGACTTTCTACTCTAGGTCTTACACCCTGGAGTAGCTGTATCGTCCACTTAGGTAATTTACTCCACAAGGAACTACAAGTTACACCTTGATGTAATACTTCATTTACTACCAAACTTTATAGGGAAATATTTTTTCACAAAGAATTTCAAGTTACAATTTCACATAATAAGTCACATTACAAACGTTCCTTCGGCTTACAGTTAAACTTTGCAATGTCAAGATATTTTTTTCACTGCAGAGGAAAGTATCCGTCATTATCATCATCACCACACACACACACACACACACACACACACGCGCGTGCGCAAAGACAAAACTCCTGTATTCAGATTCTCAAAAGTTTATAAATTAAATTATTCCCTAAAATTAAACAGACAATACATCTATTAATCATAGAGTATGTGAACAATATCGACGCCATATTGGTTACCATCTTTGAGTCATATAATTAGTTAGCTACATAGTGTTAATTATTTAGTTAAATAGGAAAAAAATAATCTACTAGCGTGTGTTGTGACCAAAATAAATCAACATTGTATTTACTTTCTCCTCCAGGGGGCACTAAGTCTAGAAAAATGACACAATTGACATCTACATAAAGTGACTGACCAAGGGTAGATATTGGCTACCTTTTGTGTTACTTTGAGGTCGTAAGAACACACAGAGCTGCTCTTAAGGATGTTTGCCACAATACACCTCAACCAGTTTCTCATTCACAAAAGTCAAACAATAAATCTGGTTCAAAAGACACACCGTAAATTTTATTAGAATACAATAATCAATTACTGTATTATTGCATTGAGGCGAATAGTCTTATGGTGTTAAGATGTGTTCTTAAGCCACGAAGGTAAACAAAAGGTATTCAATATCTGCCTTGGTTGACGATGATCTGTAGACGTTAGCAAGTCCTCCTCCTCCTGCTCTCGAGTAAGGTAAAGAAGGCCTCACCTGACCAAAAATGTTAATTAAGATAGATTACATGAAGATTAACCCTCCCAGCTTATTTCAACTAATGATTAACCTAACGCTACATGGGAAGTTAAGTTAGGTTAGATTAAGTTAGGTTAGGTTAGGGTAGGGTAGGGTAGGGTAGGGTAGGGTAGGGTAGGTCAGGTCAGGTCAGGTCAGGCAGTGCCAGTGTAGTTAATCTTGAGGTTAAATAAACTAGAGGCTAATCTTCACATGAGCCACTAAGACACTTTGACGGAGGCGGTTACGTACAACAGGAAGGCTCTGATAACATATAATGTACAGTATATACCGTTTAAGTTGCGTCAGCAGCTCTATACACCACTTATTGACCTACTCATTCACTGCCGTAGAAATATTTACTTCTAACAGGTTTCTATATGGTTCCCAGTCATTATAATACGACCTTGTAAAATCAAATGATCTAAATTAAACTAAACTTATCCAAATTAAACTTATTAGCTAACAAATCCTTCTAAAACACGATATATGTAAATCAAAAGTTCTAAATTCAACTTAACTTATCGTAATATAACTATTATAACTAAACCATTTTAATTAAACCTAACCTAAACACCTCAAGTGCCACAAACAGAAGGAAAAACACCTTTAATATTATCGTGTAAAGCCCTGCCTTACCTAACAAGGTAAAAATATATCAATCTGCTGTCAGAAGCTCTATATACATTGACTGCAGTCGTTGCAGAAGACTTGACTAACACTGGAGCGGGTTCAGGTACATTCAGGAGCCGGTGCATGCCCAGTATTTGCCAACGGTGCGTGACAGAGACGTGACCGATCGCCCGGGCGGCTAGCGAGCCGACCTTTTGGTGAAGAATATAAAGGAAAAGAGTCGTGACCGATCGCCCAAGCGGCTAACAAGCCGATCAGCGGCGAAGAGGATAAAAGTAAAAAAATAATTACCCCTGGAGAAACAATGCACCAATTTACGATTTATTTATTTTATTTTTCATTTATTGTTTATTCTTGGTCCATACTGTAAACACCGCCCGCTTGTGAGTCCCATCAGCCATTTTGTTCTAACTTTCGGGGATTCTAAAATAAACTATAAATAAATAAATAAATAAATAAATAAATAAAACAAGCATCTTTTGTTTTTCTAACCCATGAGCTGTGAGTCTTCATTATATACTTCAACATTACTGTAAACTAAGGCTAGAGAGGGTGTGTATAGTACTAGTGGAGCCAAGACGAGAAGGTATTTCAAATCCCTAAAGGGTTTTACAAGTGGAGAGTCTTACAAGTGGAGGGTCTTACAGGTGGAGGGTCTTACAAGTGGATGGTCTTACAGGTGGAGGATTTTAATAAGGATAAATACAGCAAGTCTTGCAGTTGAATCAGCCAAGTCGAGGAAAACTCTTAAGAGTCATGTAACTTCTACCTGATGTTACCTGTAATCAAGCTAAGGTATATGTAAGAAGAATATTATCTCGTTACTATCCATTCCTCTTCACTATCCTGCGAGGTGGTGTATTAATAGGCACAGATACTCATGATAAAGAAGGAATAAAGAGAAAGACGCAAGATACCTATAAAATGCGACAGAATATACCTACACATGCGTAATCCTAACCCATCCCAACCCAACCCAACCCTATCCTACCCTCAGCTTCACCACAGTACACAAAGTCATTCTTGGTATCAGAGTGACGCATAAACACCCTGTATCGCCTAAGACACATTTGAATCGGATGGTTCGTTGGCGGTTTTATTTCTTCGGTATAAACCAGTGAAGCAATTAGTTCGTGGGAACAGCGAGTCAAAATACTTCACATCAGCTTCGTTTACGACCTCCAGCTGATATTTACTTCTGTTGTCTATATCAATCACATTTTATAATGAAAACAAAAATATGGTTAGTTACTTATAAATGAAAATAAATCATACTTAGATACTTAGGAGTGGGGAAAAAAGATGCTTAAGATACTTAAAAATGAAAACACTCTTTGATACTTAAATTAGGACAAAATAAACGGACATAAAGATTTAACTATGAGCGGTGGATATTACGACATGTACCGGCTATCAATACAGAGGCGCTATTTAGCCGTGAAGTTCTCTCAGAAACCCAACAAGACAATATGTGGTCACGTAAAAATTTCAGGTTAATTTTTAACGCCATCCGTCATTTTAAACCTTGGCACCTGTAGATTAAGAAAATATATGGTGATATTTTTTCTGATGGGATAAAGGTCGTATTTGTCCAGAGAAGTAAGAGAGGAAAAAAATCACTTGAGAGGCATGACGCACAGAGTGTCTAAGGTGATAAAAGATCATATACTACCATTTGGGTTTTCAAATTAAGTTCATTACATAAAATATCAAACTCATAAAGATTACAAAAGAACAGAATACCATGAGCTCTCTACAGCTATTGTCAGCTGTCAATATGCTGATGTACAGAAGCTACACAATGATATTGGTGACTGTAATCCCAGGAAAATGATGCTCTTATAAACTTGGTAACTGGAGCTGTAATGCCAGAAAATGCCAAATATGACAATCTATGTGCATATGAAGTTGGAAGACAAAATTATGAAAATTTTGTCAAGGAACGTATTGTTGGTCCATTGGGCATCTGGGAAAAGCTGTCCAAGGTTAATCTACTGTCGTGGAAAGCAGCAAATAAGACTTCAACCATCAAATTGCTATCACAAGTTATAGAACTTAAGCAGGACATACAGTATATGCATCACAGAAGGGCAGCACTGTACATATCAAGTCACCAGACACTGATGTGTTTGGCATATTAAAAACAGCCTCAACGGAGAAAAATACCGTATGATAACATGAGAACTGGTGAGCGATACGACGACACATTGGGCAGAGAGCCTTACAGGTTTCCATGCGCTTCACAGGATCTGACTGCATTACCGGAAAATTTGTTGGCAAAAGGAAAAGCATGTTGGAGCACTTTTGATGAAATCCTAACACAAAGAATGCATTCAAGATGCTGAGTAGACCAAATCCCCCCCCCCCCCTTGGTCTAGAGGAATTTGTATGTAAGCTCTCTGTCCACGAATGACTTTCACTGAACTGTCAAAACTTAGATGGCATCTCTTCAAGAATGCTGCCAGGCTAGAAGCTGGAGAACTACCAGCGACTGCAGCAACTCTAAAGAATATCATATATTGAGAAGGTATCAAGCTCTTCTGTGGTCTTTATTGATGCAGGCAGTGAAATGCTTTCACAATTAGAGCATGGCTGGAAGATTGACAATGACTGTTTCCATACTAGTAATATCAGACCAACTACCAGCTCGAAGCAATCACAGAACTTATTAAATGTGGATGTGGCGTCAGGAAATGTGGATCATTGTCATGTTCATACCAGAAGAATCAGAAAGAATAGCGCAGCGCTACCGAGATGTGTAACTGTCAAGCAGATGATGAGAAATGCCTAAACAAGGTGAAGGAATCTGTTGTACACAGAAGACCCTGATGACGAGGACTGAAGCAATGTCGTAAATAATAACTTGTGACTTGTATACACATGATGTATAACACTACAAACTTTTAATAAATATAAAACGGTGGTTCTAAGCTTTTCAGATAATGGTAATAAATATATGTTTAATTTCCAGTATTTGTCTTTAGCAATTAATTTTACTTACTGCAATCTCTTCTTTGCCAGAGACAGGATGGCATATATGAGCAGCCATGTTTGTAACACACTTAAGATATTATAACAGCATTCATAATATATTACGTTAAATTGTAATGATATAATACTACATGTTCATAGGTTATTAGTCATGTTTTAAGTTACCTAGGAGTTAATGGTAATACGTCTGTGGTTCATTACGCCGCTCTTTGATAAAACTTCTTTAATGGCATAAAACTTATAATAAACCGTTCAGAAAAAATTACACCACAGTTCCTTCACATAGTTTATAAGGATTATTACGATGTATGGTGTCAAAAATTAACATGAAATTTTTACGGGATTACTTAAGCTCCTACACTAAAACCTGCCGACCTAACCTAACCTTTTTTACCCACCTCCACCTACTTACCTAACCTGACATAATCTAACCAAACCTGACATAATCTAACCTAACCTGACATTACCTAACCTAACCTGATATAATCTAACCTAACACAACATAATCTAACCTAACCTGACGTAATCTAACAACCCTAACCTGACGTAATCTGCTTCTAACTGACAATCTAACCTAACCTGACATAATCTAACCTAACCTGACATAATCGAACCTAACCTGACATAATCGAACCTAACCTGACATAATCTAACCTAACCTGACGTAATCTAACCTAACCTGACGTAATCTAACCTAACCTGACGAAATCTAACCTAACCTGACATAATCGAACCTAACCTGACATAATCGAACCTAACCTCCCCGTCTGACATAAGCTAACCAAATCAAACCTAACTTTCCCACCTACCGACCGTAACCTATCTACTTATTACCTACCTAACCTAACCCAGCAATCACTACCAGCGTAATCTAACTAACCTATCACTTATTACCTACCTAACCTAACAACTTAATCCCAGCACAAGCGAATCGCTAACCTATTGAAACCCAACAACAACCTACACTCATCCTAACACCACTTTGTAATCTCTCTTTGCACTACCGCTCACAGGATGAGTATGGGGGCACAATAAACTAGCCTATAAGTGGCAAAATTTACAAAACTAACCTAACCTAACCCAACATGACTTAACCTAACCTGATCTGATCTATCCAACTTAAACATCTTAGAATATATAATAAAGCCGCTAGGTTAATTTAGGCTAAACATGGTTGATTCATATTTTGTTTTGACAGAAATTCCCGGCAAAATAACGTATCTATATTGAGAACCACCGCCATGTTGGTTCCACGTTAACAAGACACGGATACACTACAGAATAACCCGCGTTCGTTTAACCTCAATTACTACAGTTTACTTTATAATCTTACTTCACAATCTTCACTATATCTCACTTCACAATCTTCACCACATCTCACTTCACAATCTCCACTACATCCTCATACCAATCTTCACTACATCTCCTTCTGAAAATCTTTTCCACATCTTACTTCTAATCTTTACCACTTCTTCCTTCACCAATCTTCACTACATCTCACTTCACAATCTTCACCATCTCCTTCATAATCTTCTTCACCACATCTCACTTACAATCTTCACTACATCTCTTCACAATCTTCACCATCTCACTTCACAATCTTCACGACATCTCACTTCATAATCTTCACTACATCTCAATTCACAATCTTCACTACATCTCACTTCACAATCTTCACTACATCTCACTTCACAATCTTCACTACATCTCATTTCACAATCTTCACTACATCCCACTTCACAATCTTCACTACATCTCACTTCACAATCTTCACTACACCTCACTTCACAATCTTCACTACATCTCACTTCACAATCTTCACCACATCTCACTTCACAATCTTCTACATCTCCTTCACACAATCTTCACTACATCTCACTTCACAATCTTTACATCTCACTTCACAATCTTCACCATCTCACTTCACAATCTTCCCGCATTTTGTCTCCACTTCATAATCTGCTACATCTCACTTTACAATACCATCTCACTTCACATCTTCACTACATCTCACTTCACAATCCTTCACTACATCTCACTTCACAATCTTCACTACATCTCACTTCACAATCTTCACACTACATCTCACTTCACAATCTTCACTATATCTCACTTCATAATCTTCACCACATCTCACTTCACAATCTTCACTACATCTCACTTCACAATCTTCACTACATCTCACTTCACAATCTTCACTACATCTCACTTCACAATCTTCACTACATCTCACTTTACAATCTTCACTACATCTCACTTCACAATCTTCACTACATCTCACTTCACAATCTTCACTACATCTCACTTCACAATCTTCACTACATCTCACTTCACAATCTTCACTACATCTCACTTCACAATCTTCACTACATCCCACTTCACAATCTTCACTACATCTCACTTCACAATCTTCACTACATCTCACTTCACAATCTTCACTACATCTCACTTCACAATCTTCACTACATCTCACTTAACAATCTTCACCACATCTCACTTCACAATCTTCACTACATCTCACTTCACAATCTTCACTACACCTCACTTCACAATCTTCACTACATCTCACTTCACAATCTTCACTAACACCATCCTTCATCACTACATATAACAACATCCATCATCACTACTTATAACTCCATCCATCATCATCACTACATATAACACTATCCATCATCACTACATATAACACGATCCATCATCACTACATATAACACCATCCACCATCACTACATATAGAACCATCCATCACGACATATAACACCATTCAACATCACTACATATAACACCAACCATCATCACTACATATAATATCATCCATCATCACTACATATAACTCCATCCATCATCACTACATATAACTCCATCCATCATCACTACATATGACACCATCCAGCATCACTACATATAACACCACCCATCATCACTACATATAACATCATGCATCATCACTACATATAACACCATCCATCAACACTACATATAAAACCAACCTATCATCACTACATATAATATCATCCATCATCACTACATATAACACCATCCAACATCACTACATATAACACCACCCATCATCACTACATATTACATCATCCATCACTACATATAACTCTATCCATCATCACTACATATAACACCATCCAGCATCACTACATATAACACCAACCATCATCACTACATATAACATCATGCATCATCACTACATATAAAACCATCCTATCATCACTACATATAACATCATCCATCATCACTACATATAACACCATCCATCACTACATATAGAACCATCCTATCATCACTACATATAATATCATCCATCATCACTACATATAACACCATCCAACATCACTACATATAACACCACCCATCATCACTACATATAACATCATCCATCATCACTACATATAACTCTATCCATCATCACTACATATAACACCATCCAGCATCACTACATATAACACCAACCATCATCACTACATATATCATCATGCATCATCACTATATATAACACCATCCATCATCACTACATATATTACCCTCCTATCATCACTACATATAACACCATCCATCATTACTACATATAACGCCATCTTTCATCACTACATATAACACCATCCATCATCACTACATATTATAACACCATCCATCATCTCTGCAAACACCAGTCCTCAACACTATAGTGATAAACAGAGCTTCATTTTGTTGTCAATTTCTTTAAATTCCAACCTTATTAAACCGTAATTCTTTCTGTATTGTCAAATTTTGATTTGACCTCAGTGAGAGAGCTGTTAGTGTCAGTACATCACAATGGTGTTCCGACGCACTGTATCGAAGGTGTCTGAGGTGGAGGTGAAGGCTTGCAAGGATTTCGTTGTAGACTTCGACACCAGCTTTGTGGTGGTTGCAACAAACATCTACCCTGGTGTGGCCCCTAAGCAGATTCGACCATTGTTTGAGGAATGTGGACAGATCGACCTATTTGTGATGCCCGCAAAAGACAACAAAAATGAACACTATGGCTTCGCATACATCCGATACTTTGACGAAGCCTCCTGTGATAAGGCTGTTGGACGATTGGATGGTGACAGCATTGGCCGCAGCCGAAAATCAACTAACAAGCTGGAAGTTAACTACTACAGTGCCCATGGTACCTTGAACAACCTTGACCGCCAAGCTGCTGAGTTCATTGTTCTATCCAATGTTGCCGACCAACAACCCGCCTCTATCCTTAAGAAGACCAACGTACGCACTACCGTTGCCAAGTCAGTTACCTTCAATTATGACAATTTGGGCGACATCAGGGAGCGCGAAACTTCCACAGCTACTTACACTCTGTCTGTACTCCCAACCAATGAATCTAACTCAACTGCTGCCATCGAATAAGAAAATGTCACCAATAGTTGTACCTCTGGGAACCTGGAGGGAGGCACCAACCCCTGATGAAGGCTCAGTAATATCTACCATGTTATTTAAACACTTATAACACATATAACATCATCCATCATCACTACATATAACACCATCCATCATCACTACATATAACACCATCTATCATCACTACATATAACATCATCCATCATCACTACAGATCGGTAGAGTAGTTTTCGAGATTCTCGTGCGGACACACAAGCAAACACACACACACACACAAACAGACATACTTCTTTGTTTTATATCGATAGAAGATAGATCATCACTACATATAACACCGCCCATCATCACTACATATAACACCACCCATCATCACTACATATAACATCATCCATCATCACTACATATAACATCATCCATCATCACTACATATAACACCATCCATCATCACTACATACAACATCATCCATCATCACTACATATAACACCATCCATCATCAATACATATAACATCATCCATCATCACTACATATAACACCATCCATCATCACTACATATAACATCATCCATCATCACTACATATAACACCATCCATCATCACTACATATAACATCCATCATCAGTACATATAACACCACCAATCATCACTACATATAACACCACCAATCATCACTACATATAACACCATCCACCATCACTACATATAACACCATCCACCATCACTACATATAACACCACCCATCATCACAACATATAACACCATCCACCATCACTACATATAACACCATCCACCATCACTACATATAACACCATCCATCATCACTACATATAACATCCATCATCAGTACATATAACACCATCCATCATCACTACATATAACACCATCCACCATCACTACAGATCGGTATAGTAGTTTCCGAGATTCTCGTGCGGACACACAAACACACAAACAAAAATACATACTTCTTTGTTTTATATATATAGATACAAGAAACAAAAATCTTTAATTATTTATTAATTGTAAGTTTTAAGGTTTTCCTGGAACCATTGGCAGGAAATAAGGACACTTGAACCTTGAAAACTTACTGTCGTCATAATTATTTATAATAAACCTGTCGATGTTTATTTCCGGGTTAAAGTAAAAGGAAGGTTTTGTCTGGACTATTATCATATAGACAGTTGCTGGTTGACGATACTGAAGGCCTATACAGGTGTGTGGTGCTCGTGCTTGGTGATGCTTCGTTTATGAGAGATAATCCCAGGAGTGAACTTTGTTCTGAAAGGACAAACAAAAAAAGTCATTAGTTATCGTTGTCTCGGAAGTGTTTATATGTCGGTCACTCTTGTGTTGTCGATGTGTCCACCCCACAGAGTTATTGCGTGAAGTGACACATTTGACTTCAATTAAAGATCCTCTCCTCTCCATATGGAAGCTGTTCACACCTCTTGACAGTATTTGGTCTGACATTTAGTTATAAAGGTCGTTTTTTGTCTAGTTCATCTTCCTATGAAAATTAACAATTCATATCACGTTTTAGAGTTGTATGTTCTTCAAGCCAATTAACACAGTACAGGTAACACCAGAGTCAGGCAGGTACAGTGTTAAGCGTCGTGGTCTACTGCTCTCTTACTGAGTAACGATGATGAAGTAAAGTGGGAAATGACTTTGCCATGAGAGAGGAGAGGAAAGAGAGAAGGAAAGAATAGAAACGGGAAGTAAAGTTGTAGGGAGTAATAGCAGGTGGGCTGTCCACCTAGCTGAGTCGAGGTGATTGGTTGGGGTGGTGGCCATACACAGCACGCTCCCGCTCGCTCAAGGGAGGCTGGGGTGGGGGGAGCTAAGCTAGTTAGGCATTCAGTACTGTATTGTGTGTTAATTTATGTAAGTTAAATGGTGGTGCTATTTTTTCATGTATTGTATAAAGTGAGTCTCTTTTTTATATAATAACTCACCTGAAGTGTCGCCCCAGGAAAAGGTAACAGAGACCTTAATGACACAGGTAGATTGTCACTCCCCTCGCTGCCCAGCGTATCCCACCTGAAGATTAACCATCCCGGCGATACCTGGGTGGGGGGCTTAAGTATAATATATACTCTTATATAATAATGTTGATGCTATAATACACTGGCAGTCATAGTACAGTACATGTGTTGCCTTTATTGAGTTGAGTTTTGTATTTTTAGAAAAAGAGAGAGAAATCTGAGCAACATAATATGGAGAGAGAGAGAGAGAGAGTGTGTATTACATTGCCACACCTGATTCCTTCCTGGTGTATATTTTTACCACCTCTGGTACAACTGTGTCTCTTGCCGATCTATTTTGCACTGTCGCTTCCTGCCTTTCATCTTCCTCCTTTCATCTTCTC
>NW_024717730.1:0-25130 GCF_018991925.1 Homarus americanus | reverse complement strand
GAGAGTTCTGTTGTACTGTATTGTAGGGAGAGTTATGTTTATGTTGTGGGCCAGAGGAGAGCTGTGCTGTGTTGGTATTGTAGGGAGAGTTTGTGTGGTGTTGTATTGCAGGGGAGAGCTAGGTTGGTGAACAGTATTGCAGGGAGAGCTGTGTGGTATTGGGTCAGGAGAGTTGTGTTGTATTGTAGGGAGAGTTGTGCTAGTATTGGTATTACATTGTATTGTAGGGGAGAGTTGTGTTGGTGCTGTATTGTAGGGGAGAGCTGTGTTGTGTTGTATTGTAGGGAGAGTAGTGTTGTGCTGCAATGTAGGGAGAGTTGTGTTGAAGGTATTTGTAGGGAGAGTTGTGTTGTATTGTATCGTAGGGAGAGTTGTGTTGTATTGTAGGAGAGTTGTGCTGTAGCTGGGAACAGGAGAAAGCTGTGTTGTATTGTTGGGAGTTGTGTCAGCTGTATTGTAGGGAGAGTTGTGTTGTATTGTATTATATTGTAGGGAGAGTTGATTGTATTGTAGGGAGAGTTGTGTTGAATTGCATTGTAGGGAGAGTTGTGTTGTATTGCATTGCAGGGAGGAGCTGTCTTGTTTTGCATTGTAGGAGAGCTGTATTGCACAGGAGAGTTGCGTTGGTATTGCATTGCATTGCAGGGAGAGTTGTGCTTGCATTGCATTGCAGGGAGAGCTATGCTGTGTTGCATTGTAGGAGAGTTGTGCTGCACAGGACAGTAGGGAGAGTTGTGTTGTAAAGGTTGCATTGCAGGGAGAGCTGTGTTGCATTGTATTGTAGTGGAGAGTTGTGGTTGTATTGTACGGTGGGGAGGCCAGGTTGTGTTGTATTGTAGGAGAGTTGTGTTGTGTTGTATTGTAGGGAGAGCTGTGCTGTATTGTATTGCAGGAGAGTTGTGTTGTACAGGAGAGTTGTGTTGTATTGTAATTGTAGGAGAGTTGTGTTGTGTTATATTGTAGGAGAGTTATGTTGTATTGCAGGGAGAGTTGTGTTGCATTGCATTGTAGGAGAGCTGTGCTGGTGGGGTTGTAATTTGTAGGTACAGTTGTTTTGCACAGGTGGAGAGTTAAAGCAGCCAGGAGAGTTGTGTTGTATTGCATCAGGTAGGGAGAGTTCTTAAGGTACTGTATTGTAGGAGAGCTTGTTGGGTATTGCAGGGGAGAGTTGTGTTGCATTGCATTGTAGGGGAGAGCTGGTATTGCATTGTAGGTGAGTTGTCTCAGGTTGGTATTATAGGGTGTGTTGTTTGTGTTGGTGTGTTGTTTTGTGCGTTGTGTTGCAGGGAGGCGGTGTTGGTATTGTAGGGAGAGTTGCTGTGTTGTAGGGGTGAGTTGTCTTGTGTTGTACAGCAGGGTGTGTTGTTTGCAGGGTTGTGTTGTAGGGAGGCAGTGGTGTTGTATTGTAGGGAGTTGTGTTGTGCTGTGTTAAGGTTGTATTGTAGGGAGAGTTGTGCCAGTTGTATTGTAGGGAAGGTTGTTGTGTTGTATTGTAGGTAGAGTTGTATTTTATTGTAGGAGAGTTGTGTTGTGTTGTAACACATTGTAGGAGAGTTGTTTTGTAAGCCGTTGTAGGGAGTGTTATATAGTGCTGCATTGTAGGGAGTGTTGTGTTGTATTGCAGGGTGAGTTGTCTCAGGTTGGTATTGATAGGTGTGTTGTTTGTGCTGTGTTGTAGGGGAGTACAGGCGGTGTTGTATTGTGAGTTGGAAGTGTGCTGTGTTATGTTGTATTGTAATGGAGTTGTGCTGGTGTTATGTTGTATTGTAGGGAGAGTTGTGTTGGTATTGTAGGGAGAGTTGTGTTGTGCTGGTATTGCAGGGAAGAGTTGCATTGTATTGTATTGTAGGGAGTGTTGTGTTGTATTGCAGGGAGGAGTTGGTGTTGTGTTGTATTGTAGGGAGAGTTGTGGTTGTGTTGTAATTGTAGGAGAGTTGTGTTGTAAGCTGTGTTATGTTGTATTGTAGGGAGAGTTGTGGTTGTGTTGTATTGCAGGGAGAGTTGTGCGAGTATTGGTATTGTAGGGAGAGCTAGGTTGCGTTGTATTGTAGGGAGAGTTGTGTGGTGTTGTATTGTAGGAGAGTTGTGTTGGTATTGTATTGCAGGAGAGTTGTATGGTGTTGCATTGCAGGGTGAGTTGTGTTGTATTGCAGGGAGAGCTGTGTTGCATTCTATTGCAGGGCAAGTCTCTGTTGTACTGCATTGTAGGAAAGCTATGTTGCGTTGGTATTGTAGGGAGAGTTGTATGGTGTTGGTATTGTAGGAGAGCTGTGTGGTGTTGTATTGTAGGAGAGTTGTGTTGTATTGTATGTAGGGAGAGTTGTGGCGGTGTTGTATTGTAGGGAGAGTTGTGTTGTATTGTAGGGAGACTTGTGTTGCATTGTATTGTATTGTATTGTGGGAGAGTTGTGTTGTGTTGGTATTGTAGGGAGAGTTGTGTTGTACAGGGAGAGTTGTGTGTTGTATTACTGGGAGCGAGAGTTGTGTTGTGTTGTATTGTAGGGAGAGTTGTGTTGTATTGTAGGAGAGTTGTGTTGTATTGTAGGGAGAGTTGTGTTGTATTGTATTGTAGGGTGAGTTGTGCTGGATCAGGCCAGGCTTGTAGGGAGAGTTGTGTTGTATTGTACGTAGGGAGAGCTGTGTTGTATTGTAAGGAAGGTTGTGTTGTATTGCACAGAGGAGAGCTGTGTCGCAAACTTGGTTGTAGGGAGAGTTGTGTTTTAATATTGTAGGGAGTTGTAAAGGTATTGTAGGAGAGCATGGTTGTATTAGGAGAGTTTTGTTGTATTGTATTATAGGAGAGCAAGGTTGTGGTTGTATTGTAGGGAGAGTTGTGCTGTATTGTATTGTAGGGAGCTGTGTTGTGTTGCATTGTAGGGGAGAGTTGTGTTGTGTTGTGTTGTAGGGAGAGTTGTATTGTACAAATAGGGAGAGTTGTGTTGTATTGTATAGTAGGAGAGTTGTGTTGTATTGTATTGTAGGAGAGTTGTAAAGTTGTGCTGCATTGTAGGGAGAGCTGTGTTGTGTTGTATTGTAGGAGATTGTGTTTTTATTGCATTGTAGGAGAGTTGTGTTGTATTGTGTTGTAGGGAGAGTTATAAGCAGGTTGTCTCCCAGGAGAGCTAGGTTGAAAATATATTGTAGGAGAGTTGTGTTGTACAGTATTGTAGAGCTGGTGTTGCAGTGCACAGGGAGAGTTGTGTTGTGTTGTATTGTAGGAGAGCTGAGTTGTATTGTAGGGAGAGCTGTGTTGGCACTGTGTAGGGAGAGTTGTGTTGTGTTG
Organism: Homarus americanus; assembly: GCF_018991925.1. Taxonomy (NCBI): domain Eukaryota; kingdom Metazoa; phylum Arthropoda; class Malacostraca; order Decapoda; family Nephropidae; genus Homarus; species Homarus americanus. The sequence continues at coordinate 21,847 of NW_024717730.1, read as the reverse complement.
GTATTGTGGTAGGAGTTGTGTTGTGTTGTGTTAAGTGTTGCATGTAGGAGAGTTGTGTTGCATTGTATTGTAGGGAGAGTTGCATGGTGTTGTATTGTAGGGTGAGTTGTGTTGCATTGTAGGGAGAGTTGTGTTGTATCTCATTGTAGGAGAGTTCTGCTGTACTGCATTGTAGGAGAGTTATGTTGTGTTGTATTGTAGGAGAGTTGTATGGTGTTGTATTGCAGGGAGAGTTGTGTGGTGCTGTATTGTAGGGAGAGTTGTGTTGTATTGTAATAGGAGAGCGTATGGTGTTGTATTGTAGGGAGAGTTGTGTTGTATTGTAGGGAGACTTGTGTTGTATTTGGTATTGGTATTGTACTTTCATTGTAGGGAGAGCTAGGTTGTGTTGCATTGGTAGGAGAGTTGTGTTGGTATTGTAGGAGAGTTGTGTGTTGTATTGCATTGGAGCGAGAGTTGTGTTGTGCTGGTATTGTAGGAGAGCTAGTTGTATTGTAGGGAGAGTTGTGTTGGTATTGCAGGGGAGAGTTGTGTTGCATTGTATTGCAGGGGTGAGCTGTGTGCTGATTGTACATTGTAGGGAGAGTTGTGTGTTGGGTATTGCACAGGGAGAGTTGTGTTGTATTGTAAGGAAGGCCAGCAGTATTGTACTGCAGGGAGAGTTGTGTCGTGTTCTGTTGTAGGGAGAGTTGCGTTTTATTGCATTGTAGGGAGAGTTGTGTTGTATTGTAGGAGAGTTGTGCCAGGTTGGTATTGTAGGAGAGTTTTGTTGTATTGCATTATAGGAGAAGCTATGTTGGTGCTGTATTGTAGGAGAGCTGTGCTGGTGGCTGAAACTGTAGGAGAGTTGTGTTGTGTTGCATTGTGAGAGTTGTGTGTTGTGTTGTGTTGCAGGGAGAGTTGTATTGTATTGCATTGTAGGGAGAGTTGTGTTGTATTGCATAGCAGGAGAGTTGTGTTGTATTGCAGTAATAGGAGAGTTGTGTTGTGCTGTATTGTAGGAGAGTTGTGTTGTGTTGGTATTGTAGGGAGATTTGTGTTTATTGTATTGTAGGAGAGTTGTGTTGTATTGTGTTGTAGGGAGAGTTATGTTGTGTTGTCTTGTAGGAGAGTTGTGTTGTATTATATTGTAGGAGAGTTGTGTTGTGTTGTATTGTAGGGAGAGTTGTGTTGTAGTGTATTGTAGGGAGAGTTGTGTTGTGTTGTATTGTAGGAGAGTTGAGTTGTATTGTAGGGAGAGTTGTGTTGTAACTGGGTATTGTAGGGAGAGCTGTGTTGTGCTGGTATCAGGTGTGAGAGCTGTGCTGTGCTGTGTTATGTTGGTATTGTAGGAGAGTTGTGTTGGTATTGCATTGTAGGAGAATTCTCTGTTGTACTGTATTGTGGAGTTGTGTTGAAGTGTAGTTAGACAGTGGTGTTGTACAGTAGGAGAGTTGTGTTGCATTGTAGGAGAGTTGTGCTGAACAGTAGCGAGTTATGTTGTGTTGTATTGTAAGGAGAGTTGTGTTGTATTGTAGGCAAGAATTGTGTTGTATTGCATTATAGGAGAGTTGTGGTGTATTGTAGGGAGAGTTGTCTTGTATTGTAGGAGAGTTGTGCTGCACTGAATTGTAGGAGAGATGTTTGTGTTGTTTTGTAGGGAGAGTTGTGATGTATTGTATTGGAGGGAGAGTTCTGTTGGTACTGTATTGTAGGGAGAGTTATAAGCAGGTTGTATTGTAGGGAGAGCTGTAAGCAGGTTGCATTGGTAGGGAGAGCTGTGTTGTATTTACCAGGGAGAGTTGTGTGTGTTGTATTGTAGGGAGTTGTGTTGCATTGCAGGGAGAGTTGTGTTGCATTGTAGGGAGAGTTGTGTTGTACTGTAATAGGGAGAGATGTTTTCAGTTGTTTTGTAGGAGAGTTGTGTTGTAACAGGACAGTGGAGAGTTCTTGTTGTACTGTATTGTAGGGAGAGTTATGTTGTGTTGTATTGTAGGGAGAGTTGTGCTGGTGTTGTATTGTAGGGAGAGTTGTGTGTGGGTGTTGTATTGTGAGGGAGAGTTGTGTTGTATTGTACAGTAGGGAGAGTATGGTGTTGTATTGTAGGGAGAGTTGGGTGTTGTATTGTAGGGAGAGTTGTGTTGTATTGTATTGTATTGTAGGGAGAGTTGTGGGGTTGTGTTGCATTGTAGGAGAGCTGTATGGTGTTGTATTGTAGGAGAGTCAAAGGCTGTAGGAGAGTTGTGGCTGTATTGTAGGGAGAGTTGTGTTGTACTCTGTATTGTAGGGAGAGATGTTTTGTGTTGTTTTGTAGGAGAGTTGTGCTGTATTGTATTGTATGAGAGTTCTGGTTGGGTAACTGTATTGTAGGGAGAGTTATGTTGTGTTGTATTGTAGGAGAGTTGTGTTGTGTTGTACAGGGAGAGTTGTGTGGTAAGTTGTATTGTAGGAGAGTTGTGTTGGTATTGGTATTGTGGGAGAGTTGTATGGGGTACAAAATTGTAGGGAGAGTTGTGTTGTATTAGGAGCTGCAAGGTATTGTATTGCATTGTAGGGAGAGTTGTGTTGTGTTGTACTTTTAGGAGAAAGTTGTGTTGCATTGAATTGTAGGGAGAGTTGGTATTGTATTGTAGGGAGAGTTGTGTTGTGTTGTACTGAGGGAGAGTTGTGCTGGTGTTGTATTGTAGGAAGAGTTGTGTTGTATGCAGGAAGAGTTGTGTTTGTTTGTATTGTGGGAGCTTGTGTTATGTTGTATTGTAGGGAGAGTTGTGTTGCACTGTATTGTAGGGAGTTGTATTGTATTGTAGGGAGATTGTGTTTGTGGTTGTATTGTAGGGAGGTGTGTTGTATTGTAGGGAGAGTTGTGCATTGTATTGTGGGAGAGTTGTATTGTATTGTAGGGTGAGTTGTCTTGTGTTGTATTATAGGGTGTGTTGTTTGTGTTTGTGTTGTAAAGTGTTGTATGGTTTTGTATTGTAGGGAGAAGTTGTGTTGTGTTGTAGGTGAGTTGTCTTGTGTTGTATTATAGGGTGTGTTGTTTGTGTTGTGTTGTAGGGAGTGTTGTATGGTGTTGTATTGTAGGGAGAGTTGTGTTGTGCTGTGTTATGTTTGTATTGTGGGAGAGTTGTGTTATGTTGTATTGTAGGGAAGGTTGTGTTGTATTTGCATTGTAGGTAGAGATTGTATTATGTGTAGGGAGAGTTGTGTTGTGTTGTATTGAAGGGAGTTGTTTTGTGTTATGTTGTAGGGAGTGTTATATAGTGTTGTATAGTAGGGAGAGTTGTGTAGTGTTGTATTGTAGGGAGAGTTGTGTGGTGTTGTATTGTAGCAGGGGATTGTGTTGTATTGTATTGTATGGAGGTTGTGTTATGTTGTGTTATGTTGTATTGTAGGGAGAGTTGTTTGTGTTATATGTTGTATTGTAGGAAGAGTTGTGTTATTGTAGGGAGAAGTTGTGTTGTGTTGTATTATGGAAAAAGGTTGTATTATGTGTATTGTAGGAGAGATTGTATGTTGTGTTATTATTTGTATTGTAGCAAGGAGAGTGTTGTGTTGTATTGTAGGCAGGGTTCTGTTTTGTACTGTATTGTAGGAAGTTGTTTTGGGTTGTTTGTAGAAGTTATGTTGTATTGTATTGGGAGGATTCTGTTGTACTGTATTGTAGGGAGAGTTATGTTGTGTTGTATTGTAGGGAGAGTTGTATGGTGTTGTATTGTAGGGAGAGTTGTGTGGTGTTGTATTGTAGGGAGAGTTGTGTTGTATTGTATTGTAGGAGAGTTGTATGGTGTTGCATTGTAGGGAAGGCTGTTGTATTGTATTGCATTGTAGGGAAGAGTTGTGTTGTGTGTTGTAGGGAGAGTTGTGTTGTATTGCAGGAGAGTTGTGTTTTATTGTATTGTAGGGAGAGTTGTGTTGTGTTGTATTGTAGGGAGAGATGTATTGTATTATATGTAGGGAGGATTCTGTTGTGTACTGTATTGTAGGGAGAGTTGTGTTGTGTTGTATTGTAGGAGGATTGTGTTGTATGTATTGTAGGCAGAGTTGTGTGGTGTTGTATTGTGGGAGAGTTGTGTTGTATTGTATTGGATGTATGGGTGTTGTGTTGTATTGTAGGGAGGATTGTGTTGTGTTGTATTGTGGGAGAATTGTGTTGTGTTGTATTGTAGGGAGAGTTGTGTTGTGTTGTACTGTAGGGTTGTGTTGTGTTGTAGGGAGAGTTGTGTTGTATTTTATTGTAGGGAGAGTTTTGTTGTGCATGTGTAGAGAGTTGGGTTATGTTGTATTGTAGGGAGAGTTGTGTTGTGTTGTATTGTAGGAAGTTGTGTGGTGTTGTTTTTGTAGGAAAAGTTGTGTTGTATTGTATTGTAGGGAGAGTTGTGTGGTGTTGTATTGGGAGAGTTGTGTTGTGTATTGTAGGGAGGATTGTGTTGTATTGTATTGTATTGTATTGTGGGAGAGTTGTGTTGTGTGTTGTATTGTAGGGAGAGTTCTGTTGTATTGTATTGTAGGGAGAGTTGTTTTGTGTTGTATTGTAGGGAGGTTGTGTTGTGATGTGTTGTGGGAAGTTGTATTCTGTTGTATTGTAGGGAGAGTTGTATGGTGTTGTATTGTAGGGAGAGTTGTGTTGTATTATAGGGAGACTTGTGTTGTATTGTATTGTATGTAGGGAGAGTTGTGTTGTGTTGTATTGTAGGGAGGTTGTGTTGATGTAGGGGAGTTGTGTGTTGTATTGCATTGGAGGGAGAGTTGTGTTGTGTTGTATTGTAGGAGAGTTGTGTGTTGTATTGGGAGGTTGTGTTGTATTGTAGGGAGAGTTGTGTTGTATTGTATTGTAGGGTGAGTTGTGTTGGATTGTATTGTATTGTAGGGAGAGTTGTGTTGTATTGTATTGTGGGAGAGTTGTGTGTATAGGAAGTTGTATTGTATTGTATGCAGGGAGAGTTGTGTCGTGTTCTGTTGTAGGGAGAGTTGTGTTTTATTGTATTGTGGGAAGTTGTGTTGTATTGTAGGGAGAGTTGTGTTGTGTTGTATGTAGGGAGAGTTTTGTTGTATTGTATTATAGGGAGAGTTATGTTGTGTTGTATTGTAGGGAGAGTTGTGTTGTATTATATTGTAGGGAGAGTTGTGTTGTGTTGTATTGTAGGGAGGTTGTGTTGTGTTGTATTGTAGGGAGAGTTGTATTGTATTGTATTGTAGGAGAGTTGTGTTGTATTGTATTGTAGGGAGAGTTGTGTATTGTATTGTAGGGAAGTTGTTGTGCTGTATTGTAGGGAGAGTTGTGTTGTGTTGTATTGTAGGGAGATTGTTATTTGTATTATTGTAGGGAGAGTGTGATGTATTGTGTTGTAGGGGGATATTTATGTGTGTTTTGCTTGTAGGGAGAAGTTGTGTTGTATTATATTGTAGGAGAGTTGTGTTGTGTTTGTATTGTAGGGAGAGTTGTGTTGTATTGTATTGTAGGGAGGTGTGTTTGTGTTGTATTGTAGGAGAGTTGAGTTGTATTGTAGGGAAGTTGTGTTGCATTGTATTGTAGGGAGAGTTGTGTTGTGTTGTATTGTGGGAGAGTTGTGTTGTGTTGTGTTGTGTTATGTTGTATTGTAGGGAGGTTGTGTTGTATTGTATTGTAGGGAGAATTCTGTTGTACTGTATTGTGGGAGAGTTGTGTTGAAGTGTAGTTAGAGTGTGTGGTGTTGTATTGTAGGGAGAGTTGTGTTGTATTGTAGGGAGGTTGTGTGTGTTGTATTGTAGGAGGGAGGTTATGTTGTGTTGTATTGTAGGGGAGGTTATGTGTTGTATTGTAGGGAGAATTGTGTTGTATTGTATTATAGGGAGGATTGTGGTGTATTGTAGGGGAGAGTTGTCTTGTATTGTAGGGAGAGTTGTCTTGTATTGTAGGGAGGTTGTGTTGCACTGAATTATAGGGAGATGTTTTGTGTTGTTTTGTAGGAGGTTGTGTTGTATTGTATTGGAGGGAGAGTTCTGTTGTACTGTATTGTAGGGAGAGTTATGTTGTGTTGTATTGTAGGGAGAGTTGTGTTGTGTTGTATTGGGGAGAGTTGTGTGTGGTATTGTATTGTAGAGAGTTGTGTTGTATTGTATGTAGGGAGAGTTATGGTGTTGTATTGTAGGAAGTTATGTGTTGTATTGTAGGGAGAGAGTTGTGTTGTATTGTAGGGAGAGTTGTGTTGTACTGTATTGTAGGGAAGATGTTTTGTGTGTTTGTAAGGGAGTTGTGTTGTATTGTATTGTAGGGAGAGTTCTGTTGTACTGTATTGTGGGAGGATTATGTTGTGTTGTATTGTAGGGAGAGTTGTGTTGTGTTGTATGTAGGGAGAGTTGTGTGGTGTTGTATTGTAGGGAGTTGTGTTTGTATTGTATTGGGAGAGTTGTATGGTGTTGTATTGGGAGAGTTAGTGTTGTATGTAGGGAGTTGTGTTGTATTATATTGTATTGTAGGGATTGTGTTGTGTTGTATTGTAGGGAGAGTTGTGTTGCATTGATGTAGGGAGAGTTTGTATTGTATTGTTGGGAGAGTTGTGTTATGTTGTATTGTAGTGAGAGTTGTGTTGTGTTGTATTGTAGGAAGAGTTGTGTTGTATTGCAGGAGAAGAGTTGTGTTGTATTGTATTGTAGGGAGACTTGTGTTATGTTGTATCGTAGGGAGAGTTCTGTTCCACTGTATTGTAGGGAGAGTTGTATTGTATGTAGGGAGATTGTGTTGTGGTTGTATTGTAGGGAGAGGTGTGTTGTATTGTAGGGGAGAGTTGTGTTGCATTGTATTGTAGGAAGTTGTATTATGTTATTGTAGGGTGAGTTGTCTTGTGTTGTATTATAGGGTGTGTTGTTTTGTGTTGTGTTGTAGGGAGTGTTGTATGGTTTTGTATTGTAGGGAGAGTTGTGTTGTGTTTGTAGGGTGGAGTTGTCTTGTGTTGTATTATAGGGTGTGTTGTTTTGTGTTGTGTTGTAGGGTGTTGTATGGTGTTATTGTAGGGAGAGTTGTGTTGTGCTGTGTTATGTTGTATTGTAGGGAGAGTTGTGTTGTGTTGTATTGTGGGAAAGGTTGTGTTGTGTTGCATTGTAGGTAGAGTTGTATTGTATTGTAGGGAGAGTGTGTTGTGTTGTATTGTAGGGAGAGTTGTTTTGTGTTGTGTTGCAGGGAGTGTATATAGTGTTGTATTGTAGGGAGAGTTGTGTAGTGTTGTATTGTAGGGAGAGTTGTGTGGTGTTGTATGTAGCAGAGTTGTGTTGTATTGTATTGTATGGAGAGTTGTGTTATGTTGTGTTATGTTGTATTGTAGGAGAGTTGTGTTGTGTTATGTTGTATTGTAGGGAGGTTATTATTTGTATTGTAGGGAGAGTTGTGTTGTGTATTGTAGGAAGAGTTGTATTGTATAGTATTGTAGGAGAGATTGTGTTGTGTTGTGTTATGTTGTATTGTAGGGAGAGTTGTGTTGTGTGTTGTATTGTAGGCAGTTTTGTACTGTATTGTAGGGAAGTTGTTTGTGTTGTTTTATGCGGAGTTGTGTTGTATTGTATTGTTAGGAGAGTTCTGTTGTACTGTATTGTAGGAGAGTTATGTTGTGTTGTATTGTGGGAGAGTTGTATGGTGTTGTATTGTAGGGAGAGTTGTGTGGTGTTGTATTGTAGGGAGGTTGTGTTGTGTATTGTAGGGAGAGTTGTATGGTGTTGTTGTAGGAGAGTATGTTGTATTGTATTGCATTGTAGGGAGAGTTGTGTTGTGTTGTGTTGTGGGAGAGTTGTGTTGTATTGCAGGGAAGTTGTGTTTATAGTATTGTAGGGAGTTGTGTTGTGTTGTATTGTAGGGAGAGATGTATTGTATTATATTGTAGGGAAGTTCTGTTGTGTACTGTATTGTAGGGAGAGTTGTGTTGTGTTGTATTATAGGAGAGTTGTGTTGTATTGTATTGTAGGCAGAGTGTGTGGTGTTGTATTGTAGGGAGAGTTGTGTTATTGTATTGAATTGTATGGAGTGTTGTGTTGTATTGTAGGGAGGATTGTGTTGTATTGTATGTAGGGAGAATTGTGTTTGTGTTGTATTGTAGGGCGAGTTGTGTTGTGTTGTACTGTAGAGAGTTGTGTTGTGTTGTATTGTAGGGAGAGTTGTCTTGTTTTGTATTATAGGGAGAGTTGTATTGTATTGTAGGGAGAGCTGTGTTATGTGTATTGCATTGTAGGGAGAGTTGTGTTGTGTTGTATTGTAGGAAGAGTTGTGTTGTATTGCGGGAGAGTTGTGTTTTATTGTATTGTAGGAGAGTTGTGTTGTGTTGTATTGTAGGGAGAGATGTATTGTATTATATTGTAGGGAGAGAGTTCTGTTGTTACTGTATTGTAGGGAGGATTGTGTTGTGTTGTATTATGGGAGGAGGTTGTGTTGTATTGTATTGTAGGCAGAGTTGTGTGGTGTTGTATTGGGGAGAGTTGTGTTGTATTGTATTGGTGTATGGGTGTTGTGTTGTATGTAGGGAGAGTTGTGTTGTGTTGTATTGTAGGGAGAATTGTGTTGTGTTGTATTGTAGGGAGAGTTGTGTTGTGTTGTACTGTAGAGAGAGTTGTGTTGTGTTGTAGGGAGAGTTGTGTTGTATTTTATTGTAGGGAGAGTTTTGTTGTACTGTATTGTAGAGAGAGTTGGGTTATGTTGTATTGTAGGGAGAGTTGTGTTGTGTTGTATTGTAGGGAGAGTTGTGTGGTGTTGTATTGTAGGAAAAGTGTGTTGTATTGTATTGTAGGGAGGTTGTGTTGTATTGTAGGGAGAGTTGTGTTGTATTGTATTGTATTGTATTGTAGGGGTTGTGTTGTGTGTTGTATTGTAGGGAGAGTTCTGTTGTACTGTATTGTAGGGAGAGTTGTTTTGTGTTTGTATTGTAGGGAGAGTTGTGTTGTGATGTGTTGTAGGAGGATTGTATTCTGTTGTATTGTAGGAAGAGTTGTGTAGTGTTGTATTGTAGGGAGAGTTGTGTGGTGTTGTATTAGCAGGGGTTTGTGTTGTATTGTATTGTAGGGAGAGTTGTGTGGTGTTCTATTGTAGGGAGAGTTGTGTTGTATTGTATGTATTGTAGGGGAGAGTTGTGTTGTGTTGTATTGTAGGGAGTTGTGTTGTGTTGTATTGTGGGAGAGTTGTGTTGTGCTGTATTGTAGGGAGGTTGTGTTGTATTGTATTGTAGGGAGAGTTGTGTTGTGTTGTATTGTAGGGAGTTGTGTTGTGTTGTATTGTAGGGAGAGTTGTGTTGTATTGTAGGGAGGGTTGTGTGTTAGTATTGCATTGTAGGGAGAGTTGTGTTGTGTTGTAGGGAGAGTTGTGTTGTATTGTATTGTAGGGAGAGTTTATTTGGATTGTATTGTGTATTGTAGGGAGAGTTGTGTTATGTATTGTATTGTAGGGAGAGTTTTGTTGTATTGTATTATATGGAGAGTTATGTTGTGTTGTATTGTAGGGAGAGTTGTGTTTGTTGTATTGTAGGGAGGTTGTGTGTGTTGTATTGTAGGGAGAGTTGTGTTGTGTTTATTGTAGGGAGAGTTGTGTTGTATTGTAGGGAGGAGAGTTGTGTTGTATTGTATTGTAGGGAGAGTTGTGTTGTATTGTATTGTAGGGAGGATTGTGTTGTGTTGTATTGTAGGGAGAGTTGTGTTGTGTTGTATTGTGGAGATTTGTGTTGTATTGTATTATGTAGGGAGAGTTGTGTTGTATTGTATTGTAGGAGAGATTATGTTTGTGTTGTCTTGTAGGGAAATTGTGTTTGTATTATATTGTAGGGAGAAGTTGTGTTGTGTTGTATTGTAGGGAGAGTTGTGTTGTTTTGTATTAGGAAGAGAGTTGTGTTGTGTTATGTGTAAGGAGAGTTGTGTTGGTATTATATTGTAGGGAGAGTTATGTTTATGTTATTGTAAGAAGGGTTGTGTTATATTTATGTGTAAAGGAGAAGTTGTGTTGTGTTGTATTGTAGGAGAGATTGTATTTGTATTGTAGGAGAGAGTTGTGTTGCATTGTATTGTATGGAGAGTGTGTTTATGTTATTAGAGAAGTTGTGTTGTGTTGTGTTATGTTGTATCATAGAAGGGTGTGTTGTATTGTATGAGGATAATTCTGTTATACTGTATGGGAGAGTTGTGTTGAGTGTAGTTAGAGTTGTGTGGTGTTGTATTGTAGGGAGAGTTGTGTTTGTATTGTAGGGAGTTGTGTTGTATGTAGGGAGAGTTGTGTTGTGTCGTATTGTAAAAGAGTTGTGTTGTATTGTAGGAGGCTATGTTGTATTGTATTGCATTGTGGGAGAGTTGTGTTGTGTTGTGTTGTAGGGAGGATTGTGTTGTATTGCAGGGAGAGTTGTGTTTTATTGTGTATTGTAGGGAGGTTGTGTTGTGTTGTGTAGGGAGAGATGTATTGTATTATATGTAGGGAGAGTTCTGTTGTACTGTATTGTAGGAGGTTGTGTTTGTATTGTATTGTAGGCAGAGTTGTGTGGTGTTGTATTGTAGGGAGAGTTGTGTTGTATTGTATTGAATTGTATGGAGTGTTGTGTTGTATTGTAGGGAGAGTTGTATTCTGTTGTATTGTAGGGAGAGTTGTGTAGTGTTGTATTGTAGGGAGAGTTGTGTGGTGTTGTATTGTAGCGAGTTGTGTTGTATTATTGTAGGGAGGTTGTGTTGTATTGTATTGTATTGTAGGGAGGTTGTGTTGTATTGTATTGTATTGTAGGGAGAGTTGTGTTGTGTTGTATTGTAGGAGGATTGTGCTGTGTTGTATTGTAGGGAGAGTTGTGTTGTGCTGTATTGTAGGAGGTTGTGTTGTATTGTGTGTAGGGAGGATTGTGTTGTGTTGTATTGTAGGGAGAGTTGTGTTGTGTGTTGTGGGAAGTTGTGTTGTATTGTAGGGAGGGTTGTGTGTTGTATTGCATTTGTAGGGAGGTTGTGTTGTGTTGTATTGTAGGGAGAGTTGTGTTGTATTGTATGTAGGAGAGTTGTGTTGGATTGTATTGTATTGTAGGGAGAGTTGTGTTGTTTGTAGGGAGAGTTTTGTTGTATTGTATTGTATTGTAGGGAGAGTTGTGTTGTGTTGTATTGTAGGGAGAGTTGTGTTGCATTGTTGTGTAGGAGAATTGTATTGTATTGTGGGAGAGTTGTGTTGTGTTGTATTGTAGGGAGAGTTATGTTGTGTTGTATTGTAGGAAGAGTTGTGTTGTATTGCAGGGAAGTTGTATTTGTATTGTATTGTAGGGAGCTTGTGTTGGGTGTATTGTAGGGAGAGTTGTATTTGCACTATATTGTAGGGGGTTATGTATTGTATTGTAGGGGTGTGTTGTGTGTTGTATTGTAGGGAGGTTGTGTGTTGTATTGTAGGGAGAGTTGTGTTGCATTGTGTAGGGAGACTTGTGTTGGGTTGTATTGTAGGGAGAGTTGTGTTGCACTATATTGTAAGGAGAGTTGTGTTGTATTGTGGGGAGGTTGTGTTGTGTTGTATTGTAGGGAGAGTTGTATTGTATTGTAGGGTGAGTTGTCTTGTGTTGTATTATAGGGTGTGTTGTTTTGTGTTTGGTTGTAGGGAGTGTTGTATGGTGTTGTATTGTAGGGAGAGTTGTGTTGTGTTGTAGGTGGTATGTCTGTTGTATTATAGGGTGTGTTGTTTGTGTTGTGTTGTAGGGAGTGTTGTATGGTGTTGTATTGTAGGGGAGAGTTGTGTTGTGCTGGTTATGTTGTATTGTGGGAGAGTTGTGTTGTGTTGTATTGTAGGGAAGGTTGTGTTGTGTTGTATTGTAGGTAGAGTTGTATTTTATTATGGGGAGAGTTGTGTTGTGTTGTATTGTAGGGAGGTTGTTTTGTGTTGTGTTGTAGGGGTGTTATATAGTGTTGTATTGTAGGGAGTGTTGTGTTGTATTGCAGGGTGAGTTGTCTTATGTTGTATTATAGGGTGTGTTGTTTGTGTTGTGTTGTAGGGAGTGTTGTATGGTGTTGTATTAGGGAGAGTTGTGTTGTGCTGTGTTATGTTTGTATTATGAAGTTGTGTTGTGTTATGTTTGTATTGTAAGGAGGGTATGTTGTATTGTAGGGAAGTTGTGTTGTGTTGTATTGTAGGAAAAGTATTGTATTATATGTAGGGAGTGTTGTGTTGTATGCAGGGAGAGTTGTGTTGTGTTGTATTGTAGGGAGAGTTGTGTTGTGTTGTATTGTGGGAGAGTTGTGTTGTGTTGTGTTATGTTGTATTGTAGGGAGAATTGTGTTGTGTTGTATTGTAGGGAGGGTTGTGTTATATTGTATTAGGAAGAGTTGTATGGTGTTTATTATGAGAAGGGTTGTTGGTGTTGTATTGTAGGGAGAGTTGTGTTGTATTTTGTATTGTAGGAGGATTATGTGTTATGTAGGGTGAGTTGTGTTGTATTGTAAGGGAGAGTTGTGTTTGTATTCTATTGTAGGAGAGTTCTGTTGTACTGTATTAGGAAGAGGATATGTTGTGTTGTATTGTAGGGAGAGTTGTATGGTGTTATTGTAAGGGAGAGTTGTGTGGTGTTGTATTGTAGGGAGAGTTATGTGTTTGTATTGTATTGTAGGAGAGTTGTATGGTGTTGTATTATGAGAGAGTTGTGTTGTATTGTAGGGAGACTTTATGTTGTATTGTATTATTGTAGGAAGTTGTGTTGTGTTGTATTAAGAGTTGTGTGTGTATTGTAGGGAGGATTGTGTGTTGTATTGTTGAGGAGGATTGTGTTGTGTTGTATTGTGAGAGGATTTGTGTTGTATTGTAGGGAGGATTGTGTTTTGTATTGTGGGGAGAGTTGTGTTGATATTGTATTGTAGGGAGTGGAGTTGTGTTGGATTGTATTGTATTGTGGAGAGTTGTGTTGTATTGTATTGTAGGGAAGTTGTGTTGTATTATAGAAGTTGTGTTGTATTATTGCAGGAGAGTTGTGTCGTGTTCTGTTGTAGGGAGTTGTGTTTTAATTGTATTGTAGGGAGAGTTGTGTTGTATTGTAGGGAGGTTGTGTTGTGTTGTGTAGGGAGAGTTTTGTTTATTGTATTATAGGAGAGTTATGTTGTGTTGTATTGTGGGAGAGTTGTGTTGTATTGTATTAGGAGAGTTGTGTTGTGTTGTATTGTAGGAGAGTTGTGTTGTGTTGTGTTGTAGGGGAGGGTTGTATTGTATTTTGTATTGTAGGGAAGTTGTGTTGTATTGTATAGTAGGAGAGTTGTGTTTGTATTGTATTGTAGGGAGGTTGTGTTGTGCTGTATTGTAGGGAGAGTTGTGTTTATGTGGGGTTGTGTTTTATTGTATTGTAGGGAGGGTTGTGTTTTATTGTGTTGTAGGGAGTTATGTTGTGTTGTCTTGTAGGGAGAGTTGTGTTGTATTATATTGTAGGGAGAGTTGTGTTGTGTTGTATTGGGAAGTTGTATTGAGGAGAGTTGTGTTGTGTTGTATTGTGGGAGAGTTAGGTTGTATTGAGAGTTGTGTTGCACTGTATTGTAGGGAGAAGTTGTGTTGTGTTGTACTGTAAGGGAGAGTTGTGTGTTGTGTTATGTTGTATTGTAGGGAGAGTTGTGTTGTATTGTATTGTAGGAGAATTCTGTTGTACTGTATTGTAGGGAGAGTTGTTGAAGTGTAGTTAGAGTTGTGTGGTGTTGTATTGTAGGGAGGTTGTGTTGTATTGTAGGAGAGTTGTGTTGTATTTGTAGGGAGAGTTATGTTGTGTTGTATTATATTGAGTTATGTTATGTTATGAGGCAGAATTGTGTTGTATTGTATTATATTTAGAGTGTTGTATGGTGTCTTGTATTATGGGAAGTTGACATGTTGTATTATGTTGTATTTGGAGAGTTATTGTGTTATTTTATTTGTAGGGAGGTTGTGTTATGTTGTATTATAGTGGAGTTATGTTATGTATTGTAGGAGAGTTGTGTTGTGTTGTATTGTAGGGAGAGTTTTATGTTGTATGAGTGTTATATGAAGTGTTTGTATTATTAGGGAGGTTGTGTTATTATTATGTTGTATTGTAGGGAGAGTTATGTTGTATTATTGTATTTGAAGTTGTTTTTGTATTATGGGAGATTGTGTTATGTTATATTATGGAAGAGTTAGTTATGTATTGTTATTATAAGGAGGATTATGTTTGTGTTGTATTTTTGTATTATAGGGAGGGATTGTATTTATGTTGTATTGTAAGGAGAAGTTGTATTGTGTTATATTATGGGAGAGTTGTTATTTGTATTTGTATTGTATTTATATGTTGTATAGGAGAGTTGTGTATGTTGTATTGTAGGGAGAGTTGATTTATATTATATTATAGGAGAGATTATGTTGTGTTATTTTATGAGAGGATTGTGTTATGTATTGTATTATAGGGAAGTTATTTATATTATATAGAAAGTTGTATTTATATTATGTATAGGAGAGTTATGTTATATTGTATTGTATGAGGAGAGTTGTTTAGTGTTATTTTGAAGAGAATTGTGTTGTATATATTATGAGAGAGTTCTGTTTTACTGTATTATAAGAGATTATGTTTGTTATATAGAAGTTGTGTTGTATGTTGTATTGTGGGAGATTGTTTTGTTGTTTTGTGAGAGGATTGTATTTATATTGTAATGTGGAGAGTTCTGTTTATATTGTATTGTAGGGAGAGTTATGTTGTATTTATGTATAGGGAGGTTATGTGTTTATGTTGTATTAAGAGTTGTGTGTGTTGTATTGTAGGAAGTTGTATTGTGTTGTATTTATGGGGAAATTGTGTTGTGTTGTATGAAGAGTTATGTTGTATTGTAGGAAGTTATGTTGTATTGTATTGTATTATATTATTGTAGGAAAGTTGTATTTATGTTATATTATGAGAGAAGTTATGTTATATTGTATTGTAGGGAGATTGTGTTATTTACTATGGAAGAGTTGTGTTATTATTATATTATAGGAAGTTATGTTGTTTTATTATGGGGAAGTTATGTATGTGTTATAGGAAGAGTTTGTTGTATATATTATGAGAGAGTTATATTATATTATAGGGAGATTGTGTTTATTTTATATAAGAGTTATGTTGTATTATATTGTAGGGAGAAGTTGTGTTGTGTTATATGTATGGAAGTTATGTTGTGTTGTAAAGGAGGTTGTGTTGTTATATTATTGTAGGAGAGTTTGTTGTGTTTTATTGTAGGGAGAGTTGTGTTGTATAATGTGGAGAGTTATGATGTGTTTGTATTGGGGAGAGTTGTGTGGTGTTTATTATTGTAGGGAGAGTTGTGTTGTATATTGTAGGGAGGATTGTGTTGTGTTGTATTGTATGGGAGGAAGTTGTGTTATGTTGTATTGGGAAGGGTGTGTTGTGTTGTATTATTGTAAGAGTTGTATTTGTGTTGTAAAGGAGAGTTATGTGTTTGTGATTGTAGGAAGAGTTGTGTTGTGTTGTATTGTAGGGGAGAGTTGTGTTTTTATTGTAGGAGAGTTGTGTTGTATTGTAAGGTTGTATTGTATTGTAGGGAAGTTGTGTTGATTATATTGTATTATGAGGAGAGTTGTATTTATGTTGTATTGTAGGAGGATTGTATTGTATTATGGAGGAAGTTATGTTATTATGTGAGGGGATTATGTTGTGTTGTGTTTAGGGAGTTATGTTGTATTGTATTGTAGTATTGTGAGAGTTGTGTTGTATTGTATTATATGGGGAGAGTTATGTTGTATTTGTATTGTAGGGAGAGTTATGTTATATTGTATTATGGGGAGAGTTATGTTTTGTATTGTGGGGAGGGATTGTGTTGTATTATGTATAGGGATTATGTTGTATTATGTATTGTGGAGAGTTGTATTTATGTTGTATTGTAGGAAGTTATGTTATATTATTGTAGGGAGAGTTGTGTTGTGTTGTATTGTAGGAGGATTGTGTTGTATTATATTGTAAGGAGAGGTCTTGTTGTGTTGTATTGTAGGGAGAGTTATGTTATATTGAGAGAATTGTATTTGCATTGTATTATGGGAGGATTGTATTTGTATTGTATTGTAGGGAGGAGTTTTGCTTGTTATGTTGTTATGTTTGTATTATGGGAGAGTTGTGTTGTATTATGTGTAGGGAGGAGAATTCTGTTGTACTGTATTGTAGAGGTTGTGTTGTAGTGTATTTAGAGTTGTGTTGTGTGTATTTAAGGGAAGTTGTGTTGTATTGTAGGGAGGATTGTGTTGTTTTATTATAGGAGGTTATTTGTATTATGGGTAGTTAGTTGTGTTTTGTATTATGAGGAGAGTTGTGTTATGCTGTATTGTGGGGAGAGTTGTGTTGTGTTGTATTGTGGGGAGGGTTGTGTTGTATTGTATTGTAGGGAGAGTTGTGTGGTGTTATATTGTAGGGGAAGTTATGTTGTATTTTGATTAGGGAGGATTGTGTTGTGTTGTATTGTGGAAGTGTGGATTAGTTATGGGGAGAGTTGTGTTGTGTTGTGGGAAGTTGTGTTGTGTTGTAGGAGGTTATATTGTACTATATGTATTGGTAGGGGAGATGTTTGTGTTGTTTTATTAGGGAGGTTGTATTGTATTGTATTGTAGGGGGAGTTGTTATTATTGTATTGTGGGGAGAGTTGTGTTGTGTTGTATTGTAGGGGGATTATGTTGTATTGTTATTGTAGGGAGGTTGTGTTGTGTTGTATTGTAGGGAGAGTTGTGTTGTGTTGTATTTTTGTAGGAGAGTTATGTGTGTTGTATTAGGAGAGTTATGTTGCATTGTATTGTAGGGAGAAGTTGTGTTGTATTGTAGGGAGAAGTTATTTTTGTGTTGTATTATGAGAGGAGTTGTGTTGTGTTTGTATTAGCAGGAGAGTTGTGTTGTATTGGGGAGAGTTGTGTTGTATTATGTAGGGAGAGTTGTGTTGTGTTGTATTATGGAGAGTTATGTGTTCTGTTATTAGGAAGTTATATTATATTGTATTGGAGGTAATATTTGTGTTATATTGTAGGGAGAGTTGTGTTTATGTGGGGAGGATTATGTTGTATTGTATTATGGGAGGTTATGTTGTATTGTGTAGGGTAGGTTGTTTATGTTGTATTATAGGGTGTTTTGTTTTGTTTTGTATGTTGTAGGGAGTGTTGTATAGTGTTGTATTGTAGGGAGGATTATTTTTGTGTGTTAGTAAGGTGGATTGTCTTGTGTTGTATTATAGGAGTGTTGTTTTTGTGTTGTTTGTAAGGAGTGTTGTATGGTGTTGTATTGATAGGGGATTGTGTTGTGTTGTGTTTTGTTGTATTGTAGGGAGAAGTTGTGTTGTGTTGTATTATAGGGAGAAGGTTGTGTTGTGTTATATTGGTAGAGTTGTATGTATTATATAGTAAGGAGGATTGTGTTGTGTTGTGTTATATTTGTATTATGGGGAGAGTTGTGTTGTGTTATGTTGTATTGAGAGAGGATTGTGTTTGTTTGCGTGTATTTGTATTTGGAGGATTGTGTTGTATTGTATTGTGAGAGAGTTATTGTTGTATTGTGTTGTAGGGAGAGTTGTATTGTATTATGGAGAGTTGTGTTTGTATTGTATTGAGGGAGGATTATGTGTGTTATGTTGTGAGAGTTGTGTTTATTGTATTGTGGGAGAGTTGTGTTGTGTGTAGGGAGGTTGTGTTGTGTTGTATTGTAGGGAGGTTGTGTTGTGTTTTTGTATTATGGAGAGTTATGTGTGTTGTATTGTAGGGAGTTGTGTTGTGTTGTATTATGGGAGAGTTGTGTTATGTTGTATTATAGGGAGAGTTGTGTTGTGTATTTATATTGTAGAGAGTTGTGTTGTATGTGTATTAGTAGGAGAGTTGTGTTATATTATTGTAGGAGAGTTGTGTTGTATTGTATTGTAGGGAGAGTTGTGTTGTATTTATTTAGGGAGTTATGTTGTATTGTATTGTAGGAGGATTGTATTGTTATTGTATTGTAGGGAGAAGTTGTGTTGTATTGTAGGGAGGTTGTGTTATATTGTATTGTAAGGGAGATATTTTGTGTTGTATTGTAGGGAGTATTGTGTTGTGTTGTGTTATATTTGTATTATAGGGAGAGTTGTGTTGTGTTATGTTATATTGTAGGAGAGTTATGTTGTATTGTATTGTGGAGAATTATGTTATGTGTATTGTAGGGAGGATTGTGTTGAAGTTAGTTAGAGTTGTTGTGGTGTTGTATTGTAGGGAGGGTTGTGTTGTATTAGGGAGGTTGTGTTTGTATTGTGGGGAGAGTTGTATTTGTTGTTGTATTATGAGATTTGTTTGTGTTGTATTGTAGGGAGGATTGTGTTGTATTGTATTGTAGGGAGGTTGTGGTGTACTGTAGGAGAGTTGTGTATTGTAGGGAGGTTGTGTTGTGTTGTATTGTAGGGAGAGTTGTGTTGCATTGAATTGTAGGGAGGATTATATTGTATTGTAGGGAGAGTTGTGTTGTGTTGTATTGTAGGGAGGTTGTGTTTATGTTGTATTATAGGAAGAGTTGTGTTTATGTGCAGGGAGAGTTGTGTTGTATTATGGGGAGACTTGTGTTGTGTTGTATTATGAGGAGGATTGTGTTGTACTGTATTGTAAGGAGGAATTGTTTTATATTATAGGGAGGAGTTGTGTTGTGTTGTATTTTAGGGAGGTTGTGTTGTGTTATAAAGAGTGTTGTGTGTTATATGGTAGGGAGGATTGTGTTTATGTTGTACGGTAGAGTTGTCTTATGTTGTATTATAAGGGTGTGTTGTTTTATGTGTTGTATTTTTTAGGAAGTGTTATATGGTGTTTTGTAGGAAGTGATGTTGTGTTGTGTTATGTTATATTGTAAGGAGAAGTTGTTGTGTTGTGTTATATTTTATTGTTGGGAGGGATTATGTTTTATTGTATTGTAGGGAAAGTTGTTATGTTGTATTGTATGTAGAAGTTGTATTATGTGTAGAGATTATGTTGTGTTATGTGCAGAGGGTTGTTTTGTGTTGTGTTGTAGGGAGTGTTATATTGTGTTTATATTGTATGAGAGTTGTGTTGTGTTGTATTGTAGGAGTTGTGTTGTGTTGTATTGTAGGGAGGTTTGTTTTGTATTGTATTGTATGGGGAGTTGTGTTGTGTTGTATTGTAGGGAGAGTTGTGTTTTGTTGTATTGTAGGGAGGGTTGTGTTGTGTTGTATTATGGGAGAGTTGTGTGTGTTGTGTTGTATTGTGGTTGTATTGTTTTGTATTTTGTATTGTGGGGATGTTGTGTTTTGTTGTGTTGTAGGGAGGGTTGTGTTGTGTGTTGTATTGTAGGAGGTTGTGTTGTGTTTGTTTTGTATTGTATTGTGGAGGTTTGTGTTGTATTGTAGGGAGAGTTGTTTTGTGTTGTGTTGATTTGGGGGTGGTTGTGTTGTGTTTATTAGCAAGGAGTTTTGTATTTTTTGTGTAGGGAGAGTTGTGTTGTGTATGGAGAGTTGTGTTTGTATTTATTGGGGTGAGGTTGTGTTATGTTGTGTTATATTTGTATTGTGGGGAGGTTTGTGTTTTGTTATATTTGTATTGTAGGGGAAGTTGTGTTTGTATTATGGGGAGGATTTTTTTGTGTTGTTTGTAGGAAGGAGGTTGTATTTGTATTGTGTTGTGGGAGGTTGTGTTTGTTGTGTTATTTTGTTTGGGGAGAGTTGTGTTGTGTTGTATTGTGGGGAGTGTTGTATTTTATTAGGGAGGGTTGTTTTGTGTTATGTAGGGATGTTATTTTGTTTTTTTGGGGGGATTGTGTTGTATTATTTTTGTAGGGAGGTTGTTTTTGTATTTGTATTGTAGGGAGAGTTGTGTTGTATTGGTGTAGGGAGTTTGTATGTTGTATTAGGGAGAGTAGTGATGTTTTATTATTGTAGGGTTGGTTGTGTTGTGTTGTGTTATGTTGTATTGTAAGGGGAGTTGTGTTGTGTTATTTGTTTGTGGGGAGGTTGTGTTGTGTTGTATGAGGTTGTGTTGTGTTGTGTTGTAGGGGGAGTTTGTTATGTTTTGTTGGGGGTTTTGTTGTATTGTGGGGAGAGTTTTGTTGTGTTGTATTATGTTGTTTTGTATGGGGGGTTTGTTGTGTTGTATTATGGGGAGGTTGTGTTGTGTTGTATTGTAGGGAGAGTTGTATTATATTGTAGGGTGGTTGTGTTGTGTTGTGTTATGTTGTGTTGTAGGGGGAGTGTTGTATGTGTTTTTTGTATTGTGGGAGAGTTGTTTTGTGTTGGGTGAGTTGTGTTGTGTTGTATTGTTGGGAGAGTTATGTTTATTGTTTGTGTAGGGGTGTTGTGTTGTATTGTAGGGTATTTTGTTGTTTTGTTTTGTAGGGAGAGTTGTGTTGTGTTGTATTATTATGGGGGATTGTGTAGTGTTGTATTGTAAGGGAGAGTTGTTTTGTGTTGTATTAGGGAGAGTTGTGTTGTGTTGTATTATGGGAGGGAGTTATGTTTATTATTGTATTATAGGAGAGTTATGTTGTGTTGTATTGTAGGGAGGATTGTGTTGTGTTGTATTGTAGGGAGGGTTGTATTTATTATGTATTGTAGGGAGTTGTGTTGTATTGTAGGGAGAGTTGTGTTGTATTGTATTATTGTAGGGGAATTGTGTTGTGTTGTATTATAGGGAGAGTTGTGTTGTGTTGTTTATTGTAGGGAGGTTTATTGTATTGTATTGTGGGGAGGATTGTATTGTGTTGTATTGTAAGGAGGATTGTGTTTGTATTGTATTATGGGAGAGTTTGTTTGTAATGTATGGAGTGTTGTGTTGTATTGTTTATGGGTAGAGTTGTTATTTGTATTGTAGGGAGAATTGTGTTGTGTTGTATTGTAGGGAGAGTTGTATTTGTGTTATTGTAGGGAGAGTTGTGTATTGAGGGAGGATTGTGTTGTATTGTATTGTAAGGGAGAGTTGTATTATATTGTAAGGAGGAGTTTTATGTTGTATTATAGGTGTGTTGTATTGTGTTATGTTGTAGGGAGTGTTGTGTTGTGTTATGTGTAGGGAGGGAGTTGTGTTGTGTTGTAGGTGAGTTGTTTGTGTTTTATTGTGAGTTGTTTTATGTTGTATTGTGGTGTGTTGTTTTGTGTGTTGTGTTGTAGGGAGTGTTGTGTTGTGTTGTATTGTGGGGAGAGTTGTGTTGTGTTGTTAGGGAGAGTTGTGTTGTGTTGTATTTGGGTGTGTTGTTTTGTGTTGTGTTGTAGGGAGTGTTGTATGGTGTTTGTATTGTAGGGAGAAGTTGTGTTGTGTTGTGTTATGTTGTATTGTAGGGAGAGTTGTATTTATTTTATTGTAGGGAAGGTTGTGTTGTGTTGTATTGTGAGGTAAGTTGTATTATTGTAGGGAGAATTTTTATTGTGTTGTATTAGGAGGTTGTTATATGTTGTGTTGTAGAGTGTTGTATTGTGTTGTATTGTATGGAGGAGTTGGTGTTGTGTTGTGTTATGTTGTATTGTGAGGAGGATTGTGTTGTATTATAGGGAGAGTTGTGTTATGTTGTATTGTAGGAAGAGTTGTATTATATTGTATTGTAGGGAAGTGTGTTGTATTGTAGGAGGATTGTGTTATGTTGTATTGTAGGGAGAGTTGTGTTGTGTTGTATTGTAGGAGGGTTGTGTTGTATGTTGTATTGTAGGGGATTGTGTTGTGTTGTATTGTAGGGAGGGTTATGTTGTATTGTATTAGGGAAGTTGTGTTTTTTGTATGTAGGGAGGATTGTGTTATATTGTATTGTAGGGAGGTTGTGTTGTGTTGTATTGTAGGGAGAGTTATGTTGTATTGTATTGTAGGGAGAGTTATGTTGTATTGTATTGTAGGGAAGTTGTGTTGTGTTGTATTATGGGGAGAGTTGTGTTGTGTTGTATTATGGAGAAGTTATGTTGTATTGTAGGGAGATTTGTGTTGTGTTGTATTGTAGGGAGAGTTGTATTTATGTGTATTGTA
>NW_024717729.1:0-10475 GCF_018991925.1 Homarus americanus | reverse complement strand
ACTCTTTCGGAGCTTGACCAGCACGTGGTATTGGTAATATTATCTCGACTTGATTATATGTTACAAATTCACTTGTGAGTTTTTCAATGTTTTGTTTTGTATATTATTTACTTATTCTAAGCTAAATGTTAACAAATAAATGACTTAAATAATACGAAAACAAACAAATAAAAGCGGAACTCCACCTAATATATACTGTATGTTACACTAAATAGGGATAATTGGCCATTAGTGATAACTTCTATGTATTTATCTTTTCTAGAAGCCTTTGACTGGCCATAAACGATCCTGTAGATCATAAATATACATATAAATGAATACCTTCATGCATAATGCAACCTGACCAGACATAACCTAACTTAACCTAATCTAGCCTAACCTAACCTAGCGTAACCTAACGTAATCTAGCCTAACCTAACCTAGCTTAACCTAACGTAATCTAGCCTTGTTCTTGTTCTTGTCCTCCTCCTCCTCCTCCTCCTCCTCCTCATCCTCCTCCTCTGCATTATATCATCATCAACTAAATTAAAATTCAAACGCCTCGAACCTCATCTTCAGCTTCCCGTTCTTCGTTTTCTTCCTTTTCTGTTTCTGTCCATTTCCTTTCATCATCATCGTCTCCCTCCGCATCCTCCACAGGTCGTGGACTCTTATTTTCACCCTGATTTCAGAGATAGTGGGGACAGTGGTCTTCCTATACACATCCAGTACCTTCTCAGTCACCTTGTTGGTGGCATCCATATAATCAAAAGCATTTGTTCTTCTCCTTAACCTCTCGTTTTCTGCTTCATAAGCCAGGGCACTTCCAACTTCCTTGTTCAGAGGCAACTTGTTAGATGGCAGAGGCATCCGAACCCCGAACACCTTATCGTTACCCTGGCGCAGCTGAGTGTTGCTAATCTTAGGACGACCCATCTTGGTGGCGGCCCTTTGAACTAACTGCAAAACAACACAGAAAAAACAACTTTCAGCACTTCAATATCACCACCTATTTAACAATATTTTATTCAAAAGTACGGACTGAGATTTTGTCCTTAACTGTCCAAGTCAAGCTACTTGGGCTGAATTCGTTGATCAGTCCTGGGACGAATATTACCAACGGCGTGAATAGATTCCGTGGAATAAATTCAGGGCATTCCCGTCCAGGGAGCCTCAACAAACTCTGTAAATATTGCCATTGGCCTGCCATTGGCCTGCCATTGGCACATATACGGAGTTTGGTAATGTTCCATGAGCGGGAATGTCCTGAATTCATTCCACGGAATCTATCCACGCCGTTGGTAATATTGGGCCCTGGTTTTCGAAATATACGTATGTGGTGACTTGCAGCAAAAATATCGGCATAATTTGTAGCGCATTGAGTTGTAAAACAATAGCATATTATGAACCAGTGTACACAGTAGTCGAATAATCCAATTCAATAACTTGATTTTAACAGGTTGTGCCACATTGCCAGTCCCTTTATTATTTACAGTTTTTTCGCGTTTTTCATGCCAAACCCAAAAGTATCCACAAACCTTCTAATGCAATGATGTAAAAAACTCAAACATATTCGGAATTAGCGTGGCCGATAGACAAATAATCCAACCCAAGCAATTAGATTTTGAAAACTTTTGCAAAACTGTCACTCCCTATTACACACTGTGACCCTGGGTTGGAGAGGAGGGATGGGGGAGGGCGGGGGAAGACTCACCTAAATCACCCAGCAGGCGCTTTGTGACATCCAACAAGTGACCTTTGGGTGGGGGCAGTTTTCTCGCCAGATCTAGACCAGTGGGCAGTGTTAACCCCGAAAGGTCACCGAGGCAGGAGTGACCTTTGGGAAGTTTTGGGATTATAAATAGTGTTGTAGGAGGTGGAGGTGGAGGTGGTAGGTTAGTGAAGTCCTTGGTGGTGGTGATTTGTTGAAGAGGGTTTTTTTTTTTATTGTTTTTATGTTTGTTTGATTGTTTTTATGTATGTTTGTTTGTTTTATTGTTTGTTTGTATGTTTTATTGTTTGTTTGTTTTATTTTATTCTTCGTTTGTTCGTTTTATTGTTTGTTTGATTGTTTGTTTGTTTTATTGTTTGTTGGTATGCTTGTTTGTTTTATTGTTTTTGTTTGTTTTATTGTTTGTTTTTTAGAATGATGTTTTTTGTGGTGTCATTATTGTCTGTGTTGTGTTGTTGCTTGCTTGTTTGTTTGTGATGTGTTGTTTGTTTCTGGTTGGTGTGTGTGTGTGAGAGAGAGAGAGAGAGAGAGAGAGAGAGAGAGAGAGAGAGTATCAACACAATTTCCATACCATATACTTACCAACAACTTTGTCATAACGTAACAGTGAGCCAGGGACTCTCTCTCTCTCTCTCTCGTGTTGTACCTCCACCCCTTTTCTTATCAGGAACGCCCTTGGGCTGGGTTAATGAGACAAAATACCTGGGTGTGTATGTAACTCGCACACGTTGTCAGATCCCTGAAGTCCGCTATCTTCGAGACATATGCTTTCGGCGTATCGCTCCCCTCTCTACCATGTGCAGGGGTTCCCTTGGTGCCACCATCCCTGTACTTCTCACCATGTACAAGTCCTTTGTCCGTTCCTGTGTCGACTACGCCGCCCCTGCCCTCGTCAACATTAGTCGGACTGCTGTCAACCGTCTCGAAGTTATCCAGAGGAAAGCTGCTCGTATCATCCTTGGGGCTCCTCAGTGGGCACGCTCTACTTCTCTATATAACGAACTTGGTCTTTCCCCCTTACAGGATCGTGTCCAGGAGTTTTACCTAAAAACTGCCGTTTCCATTCTACGAGATCCTAGGGGCAACTATGTCCAAACCAACTTGACTACTACTGTTCGAGACCGACCTCCATCTAGAAGACAGTGGCGAGGGTCACTCATCCGAGCCCTTCAGGAACACGACCTCCTGCCTGATATTGTTGTCACCCCTGCTGTTGGTTCGTCTCCTTCTCCCTGGCTGGATTTTCAACCTGAAGTGATTGCCCTCGGTGGACCGCTCCCGAAATCCCAGGTGAACCCTGTTATTCTCTGCAAATACCACCTCTCCAGGATCGCTCACTGGTCCCCAGGTAGGGTCGTCCTCTACACTGATGGTTCTGTTGACCCCGCTACAGGTAGGGCCGGGGCTGGTGTCTACATCTCCCGTCCTCATGCCCCTGAGCCTATCAAACTGTCTCTCAGAGTTTCTGACGGGGCATCCTCCACTCAGGCTGAACTAATAGCCCTCCTTGCTGCCCTTCTCGCTGAGGAAGAAGCAGATGGTTTCTGCCCCTTGCTTGTCTGCTGCGATTCCAGGTCTGCTCTCGACGGGATCGCATTTGGATCAGGGGAAAATAAGGACCTCATCCTCCGAATACGAGGGTTAACATCCACACTTCAGGATGCAGGCCGTCCTGTGACATTCCTATGGATACCTAGTCATGTCGGTATCTTGGGGAATGAGGCAGCAGATGACCTTGCCAAGACTGGCTGCAACACCACTGTTGTTCCTCGAACACTCTTACAGATTAGGACCCAAATCCGCCGCAAACAGAGAGAAGCTCGGGAAGCAGCCATCCCCCTGGACTCCCCGCCCACCTGGTACGATGTCCTCCGTAAACTTCCTGACCTCTCGTACGTCTACGGGAAAGGGTCGCGGAAGGGGGACGTGATTGCTGCCCGTATCATCATTGGGTATGACTTTGCTTGGGAGATTGGTATCCCCGCATCCCCTGAGCAACGCTCTTGTGCGTTATGCAGAAGACCCGACAGCCGCACCCTTATTCACTACCTCCGAAGATGTCCCCACACACAACGCTTCCGTGACGCCTGCTGGACCACCACTCCACGACCCCCTGACGGAGACACGATGATCCTCCCCATACTGGCCAGATATTTTGTAAATAATGTTGATTATGTGTTAAAGGAATATCCTTCCTTCCTTAGGCTTTAGTAAGCCCCTTTATAATATTTATACTGTATATACTTGTCACACTTGCCAGATGATTCTGGTGTCATTGTACAGGGGTACCTAGTGACAGCACTAGGATCCCGCTTCCTCTATCAAGGAATAAACAATTGACATTTAATTGAGTTGACCGGGCTTGTTCGTGGAATTATTTAAACTTTCTTCATTCCACTCATGTGTCACGTTAATCAAGAAAGGTTTTAACATAGCTACTGTACATTGTACAACATCAGGGTCCCTTTTCCCTTTTAGACGAAATTACGGAGACAAAATTCCTCCTTTAGGAAATTTCGATAAAAGTTAGTGAAATAAAAAAGGTGTCATCTTGATAAGGAATCACATCAGAGGAGGAGAGTTGGCTCGATGTTGTTTTTAGAACCTCGGTGTGTGTATGCGTGTAATCAAGACTTTTTAATTGTTGTAGTTCTATAAATATTACTGTGCGTAAAGAAGACATTTATTAAATATTTTGCGTTACGAAGACGTTGATGGCACTTGTGGTTCCTGAAAACATAATTGTCTTAACTGTGAACCTCTAATACAACTCCTTAAATGTTCTCAGGTTTCATCCTAGATGTCGAAGAAAATTGGTATACAACTGGTTTCTTTCTCACAAGGCCGGTCTCTGTTTTCTACTTCCCCAATTCTCCAATTTGCGAAAAAAATTCCGTAATTCCCTCAGACCTTCATTATCTAAGACTTAATACAAATAAACATACAACATTTAACAATGTAAGAGTAACTATCAACTATGCACCCTCTTTACAACATATCCTCCCGGCACCTCACATTTCCATAACAATAATCTGTATTACACAACCTATGTGAAATATCTGCTTATACTGTATCTGTCTTCCTAACTATTTCTCTCACACGGTACATCAAATCTATTTCTCGTTCTTCCACTAAAAATTTCTAGAGCTCTGTTATCTCTCCTCCCAGAGCTATAAAATTATCATGAGCTTCTGGTTCTGTGAATGAGATAACTGTAATGGTGGAAGAGAAGGAACATACCCAAGGGGCTAATTTTAACATATCGTCATACTCACGAGGTCAGTGGACTATACTCAGAAGGTATGAGGATTTAACCTAAATAGCTTCCTGTCGTCTAACTGAAAGGATTCATCTTAGTAAATGTTTTAATTAATAGTACTCGAAACTCCTGACGTCGAAATAAAAAATATATATTAATTCCTACAGTAAATGGCCCTATTCAAATGATTACATTATAATATTTAATCCTTTGTAAAACATTATTCTTTAAGTGAATGTTTACCAGAGGTTTACTCATACTTCTTCAAGAGATCATAAGAACAAGATGTTTATAATAAGTCGTATTCCAGATGTTCATTGTTTAAAAACCTGTAGTTAAATCAAAATAATTTTTGGTACATTAAAATAGTTCCAGGTAAATTAAAGTTACAAAAAATAATATCTCAAGATATACTATAATACTTTAGGTTAATTTTCAATATTTTAATGCTAAATCTTAATAATCAAAAAGCTTAAATTAATTATATTTAAGCTTAAAGCGTCCTACTTTAGGTTACAATAGCAAGTGTTTAGTTAAATCATAATCTTATATGAAAATGACAGAGTTTTAGGATCAATTATAAGTCTTCACAATAAATTGTTATATTTTACGTTAAACTGTACAACTTTGAGTTCAATTATTTTACTTTAAGAACAGTTAAAATACTTAAATTTAAATTATAGTTCCTTAACTCCATTTGTAATAGTTTAAGCTAAATTAAGCTGCTCTAATCAAAACTACATTATGTTAACTTTTACGATGAAAATCAGGTAATATTATCGTACTTTGTTAACTTTAAAAATACCCAAAGTATTTTTCAGCACGATGAACCATGAGACTCAATGTACTTAATTATTTCAAGTAAAATTACTACACTTAAAAAGATTGTGCCCCAAAAGTTTAGTCTTAACATTAAAGGAGTTTCTCAGTTGTATTCACAAGATATTTACTCTATTATTAAGGCATGCACCTCAATAATAATCAGAGCTTTCATGATACCCAGAGGTTGACGAGTCTTTAAAGACATAACTGAAAAATATTCAGCACATGTATATAGAAGCGAAGAGTTGAAGAAGAACTTGAGCATGTTAAGAGTGTGGGTAGAAGAGGAAGGATAAATACGATGAGGTAATGATAGAATGACACGTTAACAGTGATTATTCGGGACAAGACAAGAACAAATGAGGATCAACTGTTAGAAAGAAGTAATGAAAGAAGGTCAGAAAACAGGGAGACTGGAAGGCAAAAATAAATGTTAATGGATGCAGAATTAAATACAAGCTGTTATTATGCTTTAAAGTGAACAAAGCCAAGAGTACAAATAAATAAGAGAGGCAGTTACTTTGTTTAGGATGTTATGGAAAGAATATTGTCAAAGTTGACGAGGGAAAACTAATAAGGGGAAAGGAGAAGGAGAAGAAGAAGGATTAGACTGTACATAAGCTAAAAATAGTAAGCACAGGAGGGGAAGGGCTAATCAATAAAATATTAGGGAAGGAAGATGGAACAGTGATACAGTGGATAACGAAAGAGAACAAACTATTATTAAAAAAGAGAAAGATGTCAGAGGAATCGCTGAGACCACAGGCATAGTTCTCCTGTTTAAATGGAAAAGTAAGTAGACTGAAAATAAATACCACAGAGGAATAAACCCGTTGACTATACCAGGTAAGAAAGTAAACCTCTTGATTATACCAAGGAAGGAGTAAAGTAATATTTATTATTAAAAAAGTATCAAAATAAAAATAAAAGCAAATCCCCAAGGAGAGAAAAAAAAAGCTGTGTAGATCAAGTGTTTACATTAAAGAGCACGACTGACAGTGGCTGAATAAAAGGAATAATTTGTCTGTGGAGATCACTTATTAAATGATGACAAAATATACGAAAGGGTAGATAAAAAAATCACTATGTGGTGTACTGAAAATTGTGGGATGAATGA
This sequence comes from Homarus americanus, assembly GCF_018991925.1. Taxonomy (NCBI): domain Eukaryota; kingdom Metazoa; phylum Arthropoda; class Malacostraca; order Decapoda; family Nephropidae; genus Homarus; species Homarus americanus. The sequence continues at coordinate 3,566 of NW_024717729.1, read as the reverse complement.
GAAGTTGTTGAATTAAAATGAAAAAAAAAGTAACAGCAAGAAATATATAGTAGCTTGTAATAGGCCCCTGTCTCATCAACAGAACGTATTATATAAATGGGTCAATACATCTGATATTATATTCAGATTCACCACCCTGTAACTTTCCACTGTCTATGAGTGAGACATGATATGGACACGTGAGCGGGCAACTCACCCAAGCGGGCGAGACCCATAGCTCAGCATTTCTGTAAGCACGCACTGCGATGCCCTTAAGCTTCAGTAGCTCACCTCAACTCATATCGTAAGGACGTGATCTAACGTTTATAATACATAAACGCCGTCCCTTCTCATTCACTCCTAGACAGTGAGACTTACGGTTGATATACACTCAGGAATTATATATACAACCTTTTATAATAAAACAAAGGAACTACCGTTTGGGTCTCGTTACTTAAAACCCAAATATAAATATGTGTGAACGGACTGGTTAATTGGACAAGCAGCCGATTCATCCCCAACCTTCCTTCCTTCCCTCTCCCCTCTTCCCCCCTCCCCCTCTCCCCCTCTTTCTTTTTTCTCTGTCTTATTATTTCTCTTTCTCTTTTCTTTATCTTGTTCATTGTCTGTCTGTCTCTCTGTCGTTGTTTCTCTCTCCTTGTCAACCACATCCTTCACCTTTCTCTTCCTCTCCTTGTTTCCCTTCCTCTCCCTTATCTAGTTTCATCACTCCCCCTCCCACCTTACCCACATCCTTCCTCCTTGTACGTTCACTAGGTTACGTCCTTCCCACTGTTAACTGTGTAGTATGATGTTGAGAGGAGAGGGGATGGAGGTAACCCTTTTCGCCTTTTTTATTTACTTAATCTTTATCCCTTTTGTCTCTCTCTTCCCTAACCTTTATCCAGCCCTATCGTTCTTTCTTCTTTATCCATATTCCTTCTGTATCTTTAATATTCATCTCGTTATGCTTACTTGTCTCTCAGCGTCTTGAAACTCGTGTGTGTGTGTGTTTGTGTGTGTGTGTGTGTGTTTGTAAAGGTGTTGGGAAAAGGTTATTGGTTTTGCTATGCTCGCTCTCTCTCTCTCTCTCTCTCTCTCTGTTTATTATCAAGCCCCATCCCCACCCCTGACCTCTCCACCTGACTGCTTCTCGGGAATATTGAAACATATACGCTATGTTTTTTGAGAGGCAATAGATACAGGTTGTTCATCCTGCCAATATTTGTTTATTTTTTTCTCTCTCTCTCCCTATCTCCCTACCTCTCCCCCTCTTTCTCTCCCCTTCCTCCCTCTCTCTCCCTACGTCTGTCCCCCTCCCTCGCCCTCCCCCCCCCGTTTGTGAGTGAGGAGTGAGGGAGCAATGCATCAAGAGTTTCACCACTCTTCATAATATGGTTCAGCATATTTGGATAAAACGTATCAGGGAGGGAAAGCCAATCAACGAACGAGATGATTAGAAGGAAGGTTTTTATTGGTTAAAAAAAATTATTTTCTTCGACCTCTCGCAGTACAACATGGATGCTTATCTATATGTTAATGCGTCGAGAAATTAAAAAATGGAATGATTTATCTTACTTATATATGTGTGCGTGTATAGACATAACGCACGCACGCACACAAAGCAATTACATATACAGACACGCACTCACGCAAGCACAGAGACAATCACGCACACAGACGAACACAAACAAGTGGTGATGTAAAAAATAAACGAAAAGAGAGAACCAGATAAGAGAGACAGAGACGTATAGACAGACAGACGATGACAGGAAGGGGAGACAGAAAGCCCAAGAATAAAAACAGGAAACCCAAAGACAGTGAACAAATGAGAGAGAGAGAGAGAGAGAGAGAGAGAGAGAGAGAGAGAGATGAATAAATAGATAAAGACAGACAGAGGAATATATTGAGAGAGAGAGAGAGAGAGAAAGCCACTTAATCACACTTAAAGGCTTCATCAGTCCAAGTCGAGTTGTTTAGTAGTAATCGCACTTGGAATAATTAATCTTTTCATTCCAAGTGTCTTAAGTAATCGCACTTTAGGACATTATCCACTTAACACTACATGTGGTCCAAGTGTTAAGTAATTGCACTTACGATCTCGACACTTTTAAATAATCCTCACTTAAGGGATAATTACACTTGAAAATCATTTTACTTAAGGTTTTAAGTCGTTAGGGATAAGGCACTCAAGTCATCATACTCAACACCTTAGTCATCGTTCTCAATGTCTTAAGTCATCATACTCAGTTATGATATATCCTGTTATCTGTTCTGTATTTACATGTGACCTGTAAGCTAAATGATAAAATCACTCTGATAACCTGTAACCTTGACTGTATTTATCAGGAAAACTGTAATCTGTTCTATATTAAACTTGTAGCCAGTGGAGGAGATAATTAAACTTTACTTGCACGACTGTACGGAGAGTTATGTGCCTGATTCTCTTGACGACACCTGAGCCGAGGGAAGTTTTGCTGCAGATGGCGTAAGTCTCCTGAAGGTGCGGTGAACACAGGACTGGGTGTTCTTGCGTCATTAAGTTAGGAAAACACCACAACATTTTCCTGATCTTACGGTCGATGTTACACCACGAACTTGTACACGCAAATACATATAGCTCTTGATCGTAGCTAAAAGTTTTACAGGGTTTTATAATATAGTTATATAAAATGTATCTCTCTCTCTCTCACTCGTTTTTTATCTCTTGAATTTTTATTTTCACCGAAATGTTTGTTGTGGTAGCTAATCAATCGCTGCTGTTAAAGTCGTCGTAGATGATTGATACACTGGTCCAGTCGATTTCCTTTACATCGTTGGCACCAGTAGTGTCGGCAGGGATTTTTTTACTGCCACCAACATCAATAAGGTGGGCAGTGTATGGTGACGTTGAGGTGTCCACGATAATGTTACCGGGATGGATGTCGAGGTGGCAGAACCCAGCGGCGTGGAACTCGTAAACAGCGTCGACAGTGGCCTCATATGCCTCTTCTAGCTGATCGACCGCGAATAATGGCACACCATGGATAAATTCCATTACTATTGCTGGTGGGTCAGAGGTGACGCCGTATAAGAGGGGGGCGCCTCCTGCCCCAGCCAACTCATACAGCACTCTGGCCTCGCAGGTTACTGGGGTGTCATCATGGAGAACTTTGACAGCTACTTCAGTAATGTCCGTCGGCGCCTGACGGATGGTGCCATTCTCCACCTCCCAGGATGGGCGAGGATGGGCGAGGATGGGGGATGGGGGGAATGGGGGGGTTTCCACGCCCTTCCCAGTGGGTGGGTCCTGATACCTTCAGTCGGCGCCTGACGGATGGTGCCATTCTCCACCTCCCAGGATGGGCGGGATAGGGGATGGGGGGATGGGGGGGATTCCACACCCTTCCCAGTCTGTGGGTCCTGATACCTTCCGTCGGCACCTGACGGATGGTGCCTTTCTCCACCTCCCAGGATGGGCGAGGATGGGGGGGTGGGGGGGCGGATGGGGGGGGGGGATTTGGGGGCGAGGATGGGGGACGATTTTTTTATTTTTTTATTTTTATTGTTATTTTTCTTTTGAGAATGGGGATGGGTTTCCACGTTCT
>NW_024717728.1:0-7814 GCF_018991925.1 Homarus americanus | reverse complement strand
CTGTTTTGGTATCACATTAATTGTTTTAATTAAGTTCTGGAACTCTGAAGTGGCAGGGCTTGATGTAAACACTTCTTGGCATTTTCTATTTTTAAACTGAAAGAAAGTACCGTATATCCACAGATATAATCTGAGATAATATATTGTGAATTCTTTCCAGGGAAGTGTTACGTAAATTACTTTGAGATAATACTTCTGCTAAGTGTAAACTTCCCTGTATAGCGGTATGGAGTGAACTGCTCCCCACTGGGCGTGAGAGAGTGGTAGGAAGCGAGCGGTGTTTACTGAATCAGCTCGACCCCCGTGATAGATGCAACTTCAGTGATCTAGTCATAAACAACATGGTAAATCACTTGGTGAATAATTTGATGAATAACATGATGTTATTCATTGGGGTGTATTTATATAAAGCAAAGATGCTGTTACACCTGGATGAAAATTGTTTTTGAATGTCTCCGGCAGTTCACACCTCTATAGACTGCTTTGTCAATGGGCAGATCAAGAGGTAGCAGTATGGGTGATGAAAATAGTTGGTCAAATGCATTCACTGTGATTGCATTATTTTCTTGCTCCTGTGAGAACTGTGATCTTTGAACAAATTTATTAAATAAGCTTATTTTTTGTTCTTACTAATTTTGTACTCAGTAATTCACTTTGTAATCCAATGAAGAACTTTTGTTGAGTCGTTCTTATCATTAACAATTTCTTTGTTGTTATTCTCCTGTATAACACTCGTTTGACTTTTGTATCTTCTTAGAAGAATTTTGTTAAAGCGAATTTTTCTTTAAATAGCTTATTAATTATGAGTTTTATACGTAATTTATTACTTAATCTTATCATTAGTATTTATAACACATTTCTTACATCAATTCTATACATAAATTAATAAATTTTCACTGAAAAAATGCCTGGAGAACTTTTCACACTATTTCAGTTAAAGGTATGTGTGAAACCATTTAGGCAGACAATGGTTTACAAGGAAAAGTTGGGTAGATGCTTATATAAGTTTTGGGTACAGTACATGCTATCTTCTCTCCCTTCTCTTCTGTTCTCATTCGGTCACTTTCCTTTTTCCTGCTCCAAAAGTTACTTATGTTGTTACAGCAGTGGAGTAAAACCGTTTCTCCGACTCCTTACACTGTGTTCAGGTGACAGTAAACATACAGTACTAACTTTACAAAACGGGTCTCTTACTGGTCCAATGAGGGAATAAGTGTTGGTATAAGAGGCAATTATTTCAGTTTTAGCATAACAATTTTATTATCAAGATCTCAAAACAAAGATAAATGTTATCATTTATAGATGAGGGAATTAACAAGGCAATACACGTCAACAATAAGCAGATGCGCATGCTAATGACGCAAGTCTCAAGTTAAATTAAATTTTACTAATATTCTCCATCATTTCTTAAAATGTGCAAGAACAAGAAAATAAAGGTTGTTGCAGAATTCAAATGCTTAAAAAAAATCATAGGTAAAGCAAGTTCTCGAATCGCATGTGAAAACAGAAGTTTCGTCGATGATCACCAAACACAGTTGAGGGTGTCTTCTTATAGGTCATGGTGGCGTCCGTCAGGTCTGGCCACTGTTGTGGACTAGTGGTAAGGCTGTTTTACCCTGCAACATATATTATTGCCGTAGCAGATGCCGGTAGATATTTCTTGTCCGTAACTACAAAAACTTACACAAAACCCGTTGACTTGTGGGCAGGGATACTTGATGCTTCCTGTTGGAGACGAAAGGAGGGCGTTAGAAGCAGATTGTGAAATCCACTAACCCAGATATTTCACTTTTGTCATGGAAGAATATAGGCGAGGGAAAAAAGAGGCCACACTTAGAGATCTCCTTGTTGCTATTTCGTGCGAAGGTGTTCATGAACACTGGTACACGGTACTTTGTGTTCATGTAAGACTGGTACACGGTACAAAGGCGTTCATATAACACTGGTACACAGTATTAAGTTGTTCATGTAACACTTGTACACGGCACTCAGGTGTTCATGTAACACTGATACACGGTATTAAGGTTATATGACTAGTTTAGCCCATCCTATCGTCACCCGCAGTATTATTATGAGTTGTTCACATTACCTTTACTTAAAGCTGAGAATTTAATTGAATATTAAGTTTTTTAGTTGTTGTTATTTGTTAAAACTCAACATACTGGATTTAAGTAAAAACAGATAGAGAAATTTGAAAAAGACCATGAAAAATAAATGAAAAGGACTTCATATGTATATTAAATATATATACATATATATATATATAAATATATATATGTATATATATATATATATACAATCAACACCTCAACCCGCCAGGATTCGAACCCGCGGCCCACGAGCCAATGACTGTGACCGGGGAACGCTAACCACTGGACCACCAGGATACAAAAACAGTCCTAGACTTAGTTTTATTTCACACAAAGCCTGTTCAACGAGCTTAAGGCGCCGTGAACCTCTAATGGGGACTACCCGTATCACGTAGGTGGTCAGAGTAACGTTTTACCAAATCCGCCTTCGAAACACGAGGATCCATATATATTTCATTAGCCCAATAAAGCATGCGGACTTCTACATACAATCAACACCTCAACCCGCCAGGATTCGAACCCACGGCCAACGAGCCCATGACTGTGACTGGGGAATGCTAGCCGCTGGACCACCAGGATACAAAAGCAGTCCTAGACTTTGATATATTTCACACAAAGCCTGTTCAACGAGCTTAAGGCGCCGTGCTGGCGTAGAGTAAACAAAGCTCAAAACTCCCGCGTGCTTTATTGGGCTAATGAAATATATATATATATATACATATATATATATATATATATATATATGTGTGTGTAAGGATGTATTCAAAGCTTTGCATTTTCTGAAACCATTATTAAAAAGAAACTCGTAACAACACTATGTCATTCTTAATGCAATATCGAAGCATCGGAAGAGGTGTTCAATGCATTATTTTTCAATGTATGAAAGAGATTACTTTAAATTTAAAAAAGAGGTGATTGAATAAAATTTCGTAAATTTCCTTGTAAGAAAGGTTTACTTAAAACTGACAAGGCGATCTCATCATATTTTTGCCTATCTTCAAGCATCAGGATGTGTCACCATATTCTAGACGTCTAGAATGACTCATCAACAATGAAATGACGCATCAAGCGCAGGAGTGGCTCGCCAAGAACCTGGGCAACTCAGCAAACACTGGACTGAGATAAAATATAATTAAGGTGACTCACCATTGACAACGGTGACGGCCACGATCACCAGCACCAGCAGGAATACAATGCTCTTGGTATTCATGGTTCACCAGCCTGTTGAGAGGAAACTTTTACTCACAGAACACAATGTACATTGGGTCTGACCTGTATAATGAACCTTATGAATGAACTGTACATAAAGAACGTCTAGTGGTGGACTTTTCTTGTTGTATTAAGGTCGAGAGAACCCCAGTTTGGGATTCTAGTGAGGAAGATAGTAGAGCTGGCGAGGAAAGTATAAGGATGGAAATTGCATATTGTAGTATGTTGGTATATATTTCAATTTCTCTGTCTCTCGCTTTTCTCGATGTTTCATATTTGGCATGACATATTATTTTATTTACCACTTGTGGACATTGCTTCATACCCCCCGCCCCACTCCCGCACATGTACTGTATATACATCATCTTAACTATGATTCAGAATACCCGACTTCATAAAGGTGTTGCACAAGGAAGGTGCGTCAGTACAATTTGAGATTTGAATTGCAGTATTTTATTTCCATCTAATACATGATTATATATATATATATATATATATATATATATATATATATATATATATATATATATATATATATATATATATATATATATATATATATATATATATATATATATTGATAAAATCACACGGGGGAAAAAAGGAAACAACGGAGCACCTTAGCAGTGCCTTGTTCGTTCATGTTAGGAATAATAATCATCACATTGCTTGGGGAAAAAGCTTAGAAGTGTTCAAACCATCTTGTGTCACAGAAAGACTTCTGATTGAAGCTAGTTTGATTAAGGAATTAAAATCAATTAACCTTATTGATGGTCAGTTCAAAACTGATATTATGTTACATAAATTTATTTGTCAGTGGCCCAAGGTTAAAAATGCTTTAAAAACCTAGGAGCTAGATGTAGGATAGTTATTTAGTGGGTCCCTTATTTTTGACCTGACCTGACCTGACTAGTTTCGTCGCCCCCTTTCTCTTAAGCTTCTCTAAGTGTGTGTTGGTGTTGGTGTGGGGACTAGTGGATGACATCATTATGGCCTGACCTCATGTTTAATAAGGTCACCCTGTATATTTAAGCCTCTCTCTGTCCATGTAATCCAGTTGCCTCTGAAGATGTCTTGAATGAAGACGAAAGCTAAGGTGCTCCGGTGTTTCCCTTTTCCCGTGTGATTTTATCAAGATTTATCTTATCCACGTTTTCATTGTGGATCTACATGAAATATATACTGTATATATAAAACTTGAGAGAAAACACCAAACTTACACCACGCACTTAATAGTCGTCATTCTGTGTATACTTCAGTATTATTTAAAACGAATGTAAGCTTACCTCAGTTACGATATCAGCAAGAGACAGGAGTAAGGTGTGATGATACAATTCCTTGGTGTTCACTTTATATACCTGACGTCCAGGAATTACCGATATCAGCTGGAGAAATTTACTTATTTCCTTTTATTAATTGTAGAACACCCTGGTCCTTGAATACATAAAATTAATTTCTATGTTTGATCATCTACAGTAATATTTAATTAAATATAAAGAATTACCAGCGAAAGGGAGAAACGTGATGGAATTAACTATTGGAGAATAATTTCACCTGGCATCCCATGACCTGGAAGCCCCAAGGCATGTATCTATATATTGTATATATATATATATATATATATATATATATATATATATATATATATATATATATATATATATATATATATATATATATATATATATATATATATATATATATATATATATATAACAAATACTCAAATTCCAGAAATGATTTGTGAAAGAGACTAGGGTATTTAAAGCCTGGACCTACGGCCTAAAAACAGTGTTAATGTTCGAAATAAGGCAAACAGAGTATTGGGTTTATATTCAGAAGGTAAATAAGAGTGCAGAGGTTTTATTGCAACTATATTCAGGCTAGTTAGGCTCACCTGATTATGGTTCAGCTTTCCCTGGTGCCCTCATTATAGAATGATATAAATCTACCAGGAAACACAGAAGCAAGAAATGACAAAAATGATTCCGGGACTTAGAAACCTTCCATATCAGGATGGGTTAAAGAAACTTAACTTGCATTCCCTAGAAAGACGAAGAGTGCGGGGAGATATGATAGAAGTATTTAAGTGGGTGAATGGAATCAATAAAGGGGATATAGATAAAGTTCTTATAATATCCGAGCAGGATAGGACTCGGAGCAACGGATTTAAATTGAATAAGTTTAGGTTTAGGAGGGAGATAGGAAGAAACTGGTTCACAAATAGGGTGGTGGACGAGTGGAACAAGCTTAGCAACTTTGTAGTAAGTGCGGGAACTCTGGAAAGTTTCAAAAGGAGGCTAGATAGATTCATGGATGATGGAGAGTGGTAGTAACTCTCGACAGGAGCTGCCATGCACAGGCCAACCGGCCTATTGCAGACTCCTTATTTTCTTATGTTCTTATATATATATATATATATATATATATATGTATATATATATATATATATATATATATATATATATATATATATATATATATATATATATATATATATATATATATATATATGTACTCACCCCTGAAGATGTGAATTACACGAAAGCGCTTGGGAACTTCGTGTTTTCTTCTTTCCTTGTGGTTATCAGCAGTTGACCTCTGACCCTCACCCAGTGCGGACCTGTGTTCCTGTCAGTGTTAGTGACATAGTGACATGGCAGCTGTTGACGAGTACTCGACCACCTCTCACGTTCTCCAGCTTTGTCTTGCCCTGCAAGACCGACTGGAGAAGGTTGAGAAGGAGGTCCAGAGTCTCAAGGGCGAAAACTTAGCCTTAAAGCTAGTTTTAGAGGAGAAGAAAACCTTTGCCAGTGTCGTGAAGGACGGTGAAGTTGAAGTGGATTCATGGAAGGTAGTTGCTGCTAGTGCTACAAAATGCACTCTAAAAAGGCACTCAGCTGTAGACCTAAACAACAGGTTCAGCACCTTAAGTGACGAGTGTGAGGAAGGTGCTAGTAACACCACGAGTGCTACTCCCTCTGTTAGTGTGGAGAGAGGGAGTAGCGCAGGTAAGAAATCACCACACTCAGGTAAGGTCAAATGTTTCTGTCATAGGAGACTCGATGGTGAAGTATTTAGGTAACAATCTCTGCACTAAAGTTCGGAAGCTCGAGTGTCTCCCCGGGGCAGGGATAGGTAGAGTACTGGAGAGAGTGGAGAACGTCATTGATGACTGTGGAGACAACCCCATAGTCTTACTCAGTGCAGGAGGCAATGACGTAGGTAAGCTTACCAGTGTCGAACTGCGTAAGCTGTATAGGGAAGCTCTAGATAAGATTAGGGTGAAGGGTGGAACTCCTATTGCTTGCTCTATCCTACCTAGACGTGGTGCCAGTCGTGAATGGATGTCCCGTGCAATTGGTTTCAATTGCTGGTTGGAAGAACAGTGTGAAGAGCTGTCGACGCCATTCATTGATAGTTGGAGCCTGTACTATGGTAATGATAGTATGTATGCAAGGGATGGGGTGCATTTAAGTAGGAAGGGGGTGGCGGTGCTAGCGAAGATAGTTGACAGGGTAGTAAAGGTGGGGTTTTAATATGTCCAAATCCCATCAATGGTAAAGAGAGGAAAATACCATGTGAAAATAACAGCAGTGAAACAGAAGTAGATAATGCTGAAAATATAGTTAGTCATAATAACAAACATCAAAGTAATAAATGTAAAACAGATAGAAACGGAAGAAATATTTTGAGTGTTTATTATACTAATAGTAGAAGCCTGTGTAACAAAATGGACCAGCTCAGGGCCATTGTTAGTAAAGAGAACATAGATATAATTGCAATAACGGAAACATGGATAAATTCAAACAGCAAACATTTTTTAGCAGAATTTCATATTCCAGGATATAACCTATTTAAATTTAACAGAGTAGGAAGGAGAGGGGGCGGTGTAGCAGTGTATATCAGGGTGTCATTAAAAAGCTGCAATAAATCAAACATTAAAACAAATAGCGACAATGAAAGTATTTGGGTAGAGATTGGTGAGGGCAATGAGTCTGTAGTCATTGGTGTTATATATAGACCACCTAATTTGAGTAGGAACGATGGTAAATTGCTATGGGAGGAAATAAAGAAGGCATCTGATAGACACAATGTATGTATTCTAGGCGATTTCAACTTTTCAGGCTTAGATTGGAAAAATCAACTTAGTGATAATGAATCTGAAGATTTTCTAGAAGTAGTACAAGATAGTTTTTTATATCAATTCATAAACTCGCCCACTAGAGGAAATAATATCCTCGATTTAGTTCTCAGTAATAATGAAAATCTAGTAAAAGATGTTGGGATTGGAGACGAACTAGGAAACAGTGATCATAAAGCCATATATTTTAACTTAATATGGAATGGCAGGAAGAAGGAAAATTCGGCCTTGATCCTGGATTTTAGGAAGGCTAATTACGGTAGCTTAAGGAGAGACCTAAGGGATGACCCTATGGTCAAAAGATTAATCCCCCCCACACCTCCGGAAACTGTCAACTTAGGACGGGAGAACCCCGAATTTAATTTAGCAGC
>NW_024717727.1:0-22718 GCF_018991925.1 Homarus americanus | reverse complement strand
ATCTTGTATAACAAAGGCCCTTCATTGAGTATAACAAATTCCCCTTATCGAGTATAACAAAGTCCCCTTATCGAGTATAACAAAGTCCGGTGATCGAGTATAAGAAAGTCCCTTGATCGAGTATAACAAAAGTCCTCTGATCGAGTATAAAAAAGTCCCATGATCCAGTATAACAAAGTCCGCTTATCGAGTATAAAAATGTCCCCTGGCCCAGTAAAACAAAGTCCCCATTTCGAGCATAACAAAGTCCCCTGATCGATTATAACAAAGTCCCCTGGTCGAGTATGCAAAGGGCTCTGATCGAGTAAGACAAAGTACCCTGATCGAGTATAACAAAGCCCCTTGGGCGAGTATAACAACTTCCCCTCATCGAATATAACAAAGTCCATTGGTCAAGAATAAAAAAGTCCCCTGGTCGAATAAAACAAAGTCCCCTGTTCCTGTTGAACAAAGTCCCCTTATCGAGTATAACAAATTCCGCTTATCGAATATAACAAAGTCCCTTGATCGAGTAAAACAAAGTCCCCTGGTCGAGTATAACAAAGTTTTCTAATCGAGTATATCAAAGGCCCCTGGTCGAGTATAACAAAGTCCTCTGATCGAGTATAACAAAGTCCCCTAATCGAGAATAACAAAGTATGCTAATCATGTATAACACAGTCCCCTGATCTAGTATAACAAAGTCCTCTGGTCGACTATAACAAAGTCCCCTGATCGAGTATAACAAAGTCCCCCTGGTCGAGTACAACAAAGTCCCCTCATCGTTTATAACAAAAGCCCCTCATCGAGTATAGCAAAGTCCATTGGTCAAATATAGGAAAGTCAACTGATAGAGTATGACAAAGTCCCCTGATTAATTATAAAAAAGTTCCCTGGTCGAGTATAACAATGTTCCTTGATCGAGTATTACAAGGACCCCTGGTCAAGTATAACAAAGCCCCCTCATCGAGTATAACAAAGGCCCCTAATCGAGTATAACAAAGACCACTGGGTGAGTATAACAAAGTCCCCTGATCGAGTATAACATATTCCCTGATCGAGTATAACAAAGTCCTCTGGTCGACTATAAAAAAGTCCCTAATTGAATATAACAAAGTCCCTAGATCGAGTATAACAAAGGCCCCTCATCGAGTATAACAAAGTCCATTGGTCAAGTATAAAAAAGTCCCCTGGTCGAGTATAACAAAGTCTCCCACATCGAGTATAACAAAGTCTGCTGATCGAGTCTAGCAATGTCCCCTCATGGAGTATAACAAAGCCTCCTGATCGAGTTTAACAAAGTCCCCTCATCGAGTATAACAAAGTCCCCTCATCGAGTATAACAAAGTCACTGGTCGCGTATAACAAAGGCCCCTCATCGAGTATAACTTACATCCCCTGATCCAGGTATAACAAAGTCCCTGGTGGGGCCGCAACAAAAGTCCCTGGTCAGTACCACAAAAGTTTTTCTAATCCAGAGTATAACAAAGCCTCCTCATCGAGTGTAACAAAGTCCCCTGATCGAGTATAACAAAACCCCTGCTCGAGTATAAGAAAGTCCCCTGATCGAGTATATCAAAGTCCCCTGGTCGAATATAACAAAGCACCCTCATCGAGTATAACAAAGGCCCCTAATCGAGTATAACAAAGTCCCCTTATTGAGTATAACAAAGTCCCCTGATCGAGTATAACAAAGTCCTCTGGTTGAGTATAACAAAGTCCCCTGAACCGAGTATAACAAAGTCCCCTGATCGAGTATAACTTATCCCCTGATCGAGTATAACCAAGTCCCTGGTGGAGTATAACAAAGTCCCCTGGTCGAGTACCACAAAGTTTTCTAATCGAGTATAACAAAGGCCCCCCATCGAGTATAACAAAGTCCATTGGTCAAGTATAAAAAAGTCCCCTGGTCGAGTATAACAAAGTCCCCTGATCGAGTATAATAAAGTCCCCTGGTCTAGTATAGCAAAGGGCTCTGATCGAGTAAGACAAAGTACCCTGATCGAGTATAACAAAGCGCACTGGACGAGTATAACAAATTCCCCTCATCGAGTATAACAAAGTCCATTGGTCAAGTATAAAAAAGTCCCCTGGTCGAGTATAACAAAGTCCCCTGTTCCTGTCGAACAAAGTCCCCTTATCGAGTATAACAAATTCCCCTGGTCGAGTATAACAATGTTTTCTAATCGAGTATAACAAAGGTCCCTGGTCGAGGATAATAAAGTCCCCTGATCGAGTATAACAAAGTCCGCTGATCAAGTATAACAAAGTCCCCTGATCGAGTATAACAAAGTCCTCTGGTCGAGTATAACAAATTCCCTGATCCTAGTATAACAAAGCCCACTAGACGAGTATAACAAAGTCCGCTGAACCGAGTATAACAAAGTCCCCTGATCGAGAATAACATATCCCCTGATCAAGTATAACAAAGTCCCCTGGTCGAGTACCACAAAGTTTTCTAATCGAGTATAACAAAGGCCCCTCATCGAGTATAACAAAGTCCATTTGTCAAGTATAAAAAAGTTCCCTGGTCGAGTATAACACAGTCCCCTGATCGAGTACAATAAAGTCCCCTGGTCGAGTATAGCAAAGTCCCCTGATTGAGTATAACAAAGGCCCGTGATCGAGCCTGAAAAAGGCCCCAAATCGAGTATAACAAAGTCCTCTGATCTAGTATAAAAAAGGCCCCTTATCGAGTATAACAAAGGCCCCTGGTCGAGTATAACAAAGTCCTCTGATCGAGTATAACAAAGTCCCCTGATCGAGTATAACAAAGTCCCCTAATCAAGTATAACAAAGTCCCCTGATCGAGTATAACAAAGTCCTCTGGTCGACTATAACAAAGTCGCCTGATCGAGTATAACAAAGTCCCCTGGTAGAGTACAACAAAGACCCCTCATCGTTTATAACAAAACCCCCTCATCGAGTATAGCAAAGTCCATTGGTCAAATATAGGAAAGTCCACTGATCGATTATGACAAAGTCCCCTGATTAATTATAAAAAAGTTCCCTGGTCGAGTATAACAATGTTCCCTGATCGTGTATTACAAAGACCCCTGGTCAAGTATAACAAAGCCCCCTCATCGAGTATAACAAAAGCCCCTAATCGAGTATAACAAAGACCTCTTGTTGAGTATAACAAAGTCCCCTTCTCGAGTATAACAAAGTCCCCAGATCTTGTATAACAAAGGCCCCTCATTGAGTATAACAAATTCCCCTTATCGAGTATAACAAAGTCCCCTTATCGAGTATAACAAAGTCCGGTGATCGAGTATAAGAAATTCCCTTGATCGAGTATAACAAAAGTCCTCTGATCGAGTATAAAAGAGTCCCATGGTCCAGTATAACAAAGTCCGCTTATCGAGTATAAAAATGTACCCTGGCCCAGTATAACAAAGTCCCCATATCGAGCATAACAAAGTCCCCTGATCGAGTATAACAAAGCCCCTTGGACGAGTATAACAACTTCCCCTCATCGAATATAACAAAGTCCATTGGTCAAGAATAAAAAAGTCCCCTGGTCCAGAAAAACAAAGTCCCCTGTTCCTGTTGAACAAAGTCCCCTTATCGAGTATAACAAATTCCGCTTATCGAATATAACAAAGTCCCTTGATCGAGTAAAACAAAGTCCCCTGGTCGAGTATAACAAAGTTTTCTAATCGAGTATTACAAAGGCCCCTGATCGAGTATAACACAGTCCCCTGATCGAGTATAACAAAGTCCTCTGGTCGACTATAACAAAGTCCCCTGATCGAGTATAACAAAGTCCCCTGGTCGAGTACAACAAAGTCCCCTCATCGTTTATAACAAAAGCCCCTCATCGAGTATAGCAAAGTCCATTGGTCAAATATAGGGAAGTGTACTGATCGAGTATATCAAAGTACCCTGGTCGAATATAACAAAGCACCCTCATCGAGTATAACAATGTCCATTGGTCAAGTATAAAAAAGTCCCCTGGTCGATTATAACAAAGTCACCTGATCGAGTATAATAAAGTCCCCTGGTCGAGTATAGCAAAGGGCTCTGATCGAGTAAAACAAAGCACCCTGATCGAGTATAACAAAGCCCCCTAGACGAGTATAAAAAATCCCCTGATCGAGTATAACAAAGTCCATTGGTCAAGTATAATAAGTCCCCTGGTCAAGTATATCAAAGTCCCCTGTTCCTGTCAAACAAAGTCCCCTTATCGAGTATAACAAATTCCCCTTATCGAATATAACAAAGTCCCTTAATCGAGTATAACAAAGTCCCCTGGTCGAGTATAACAAAGTTTTCTAATCGAGTATAACAAAGGCCCCTGGTCGAGTATAACAAAGTCCTCTAATCGAGTATAACAAAGTTCCCTGATCGAGTATAACAAAGTCCTCTGGTCGACTATAACAAAGTCCCCTGATCGAGTATAACAAAGTCCTCTGGTCGACTCTAACAAAGTCCCCTGATCGAGTATAACAAAGTCCCCTGGTCGAGTACAGCAAAGTCCCCTCATCGTTTATAACAAGAGCCCCTCATCGAGCATAGCAAAGTTCATTGGTCAAATATAGGAAAGTCCACTAATCGAGTATGACAAAGTCCCCTGATTAATTGTAAAAAAGTTCCCTGGTCGAGTATAACAATGTTCCCTGATCGAGTATAACAAAGACCCCTGGTCAAGTATACCAAAGCCCCCTCATCGAGTATAACAAAGGCCCCTAATCGAGTATTACAAAGACCTCTGGTTGAATATAACAAAGTCCCCTGATCGAGTATAACATATCCCCTGATCGAGTAAAACAAAGTCCTCTGGTCGAGTATAAAAAAGTCCCCTAATGGAGTATAACACAGTCCCCTTCTCGAATATAACAAAGTCCCTAGATCGAGTATAACAAAGGCCCCACATCGAGTATAACAAAATCCATTGGTCAAGTATAAAAAAGTCTCCTGGTCGACTATAACATAGTCCCCACATCGAGTATAACAAAGTCCCCTGATCGAGTATAACAAAGCCTCCTGATTGAGTATAACAAAGTCCCCTCATCGAGGGGCCTTTATTATACTCGATTAGAAAACTTTGTTATACTCGACCAGGGGACTTTGTTATACTACACCAGGGACTTTGTTATACTGGATCAGGGGATATGTTATACTCGATCAGGGGACTTTGTTATACTCGAGCAGGGGACTTTGTCTTACTCGATCAGGGCCCTTTTTTATATTCGACCAGGGGACTTTGTTGTAATCGATCAGGGGACATTGTTATGCTCGATCTGGGGACTTTGTTATACTGGTCCAGGAGACGTTGTTTTACTCAATCAGGGGGTATGTTATACTCGATCAGGGGACTTTGTTATACTGGGCCAGGGGACTTTGAAATACTCGATCAGGGGGCTTTGTTATACTCGATGAGGGGACTTTGTTAAACTCATCCAGGGGGCTTTTTATACTAGGATCAGGGGACTTTGTTATTGTCGACCAGGGGACTTTGTTATACTCGACGAGAGGCTTTTGTTATACTCGGTCAGGGACTATGTTATAATAGATCAGGGGACTTTGTTATACTGGGCCAGGAGACTTTGTTATACTCGATCTGGGCATATGTTATACTCGATCAGGGGACTTTGTTATACTGGACCAGGTGACTTTGTTATACTCGATGTTATACTCGATAAGGGACTTTGTTATGCTCGATCAGGTATACTCATCGAAAGGCTTTTGTTTTACTCGATCAGGGGACTTTTATTATACTCGATCAAAGTTTTATACTGATCGGGGACTTTGTTATACTGTTTCAGGGGCCTTTATTACTCTCGATCACGGACTGGTTATACTTTCGATAAGGCTCTTTGACCATACTTTCGATGGGGGTATTTATTCTCGATGAGGACTTTTATTGAACTCGAACAAGGGGACTTTGTTATACTCGACCAGGGAACTTTGTTATACTCGATTAGGCGGCTTTGTTATACTCAATCAGGGGACTTTGTTATACTCGATGAGGGGCCTTTGTTATACTCGATGAGGGGCCTTTCGTTATACTAGATCAGGGGACTTTGTTATACTCGATTAGGGGCCTTTTTCAGACTCGATCACGGGCCTTTGTTATACTCAATCAGGGGACTTTTTTATACTCGATCAGGGGATATGTTATATTCGATCAGGGGACTTTATTATACTCGATCAGGGGACTTTGTTATACTCCACCAGGGACTTTGTTATACTCGATCAGGGGATATGTTATACTCGATCAGGGACTTTGTTATACTCGGTTCAGGGGACTTTGTTATACTCGTCTAGTGGGCTTTGTTATGCTAGGATCAGGGAATTTGTTATACTCAATCCCGGGAACTTGTCTTCGATGGGGCCAAACTGTATATTCGTCAGGGACCTGTTATACTGAATCAAGGACTTTGTTCCCGTAAGGCACTGAACTCGTCACGGGCTGTTATCACTCAATCGAGGACTTTGTTGCTCTCCCTCGATCGAACTTTGTTACTACTCTCTAGTAACTTTGTTATACCCAAGATCCGAAATTTGTTGCCTTACTCGATCCAGAACTTTTATTCTCGATGAGGAACACTTTGTTATACTCGATCAGGGGCCTTTTGTTATTCTAGATCAGGGGACTTTGTTATACTCGATTAGGGGCCTTTTTCAGACTCGATCACGGGCCTTTGTTATACTCAATCAGGGGACTTTGATATACTCGATCTGGAGGCTTTGTTATTCTCGATCAGGGGACTTTGCTATACTCGACCAGGGGACTTTATAATACTCGATCAGGGGAGTTTGTTATACTCGACCAGGGGACTTTTTTTAACTTGACCAATGGACTTTGTTATACTCGATGAGGGGCCTTTGTTATACTCGATTAGAAAACTTTGTGGTACTCGACCAGGTGACTTTGTTATACTCCACCAGGGACTTTGTTATGCGATCGAAGGATATGTTATACTCGACCGCGGGACTTTTATTATGCTCGATCCGAAGTTTTGTTATGCTTGATCGGGGGTATCGACCTCTTTCGACCGCAGACTTTTTATACTTGACCAGTGGACTTTTGTTATACTCGATCAGGGGACTTTGTTATACTCGATCTGGAGGCTTTGTTATTCTCGATCAGGGGACTTTGCTATACTCGACCAGGGGACTTTATTATACTCGATCAGGGGAGTTTGTTATACTCGACCAGGGGACTTTTTTTTAACTTGACCAATGGACTTTGTTATACTCGATGAGGGGCCTTTGTTATACTCGATTAGAAAACTTTGTGGTACTCGACCAGGTGACTTTGTTATACTCCACCAGGGACTTTGTTATACTTGATCAGGGGATATGTTATACTCGACCACGGGACTTTATTATACTCGATCAGGGGACTTTGATATACTTGATCAGGGGATATGTTATACTCGACCACGGGCCTTTTTTATACTTGACCAATGGACTTTGTTATACTCGATCAAGGGACTTTGTCTTACTCGATCAGGGCCCTTTGTTATATTCGACCAGGGGACTTTGTTTATGTCGATCAGAGAGTTTTGTTACATGCTTCGATCTGGGCTTTATACTCGATAAAGGTTTGATATAACGACCGAGGTCTTTGTTATACTCGGTCGAAGGTATGTTATAATCGTCAGGGATGTCTTATGCTCGATCTGGGGACTTTGTTATACTGGAGTCAGAGACTTTGTTATACTCGATCGGGGGATATGTCTCGATCGAGACTTTGTTATACTGAACCAGGGACTTTGTTGCTCGATCCGAAAGGAAGACTTTGTTCATATACTCGATCAGGGGATTTTGACCATATAGGTCGAAGAGCTTTGCTGTATACTAGGATCCGGGGACTTTGTTATTCTCGGCTCAGGGGCTTTAATACTGCGACCAGAGGCCTTTGTTATACTCGGTCAGGGACTATGTTATAATCGATCAGGGGACTTTGTTATGCTCAATCTGGGAACTTTGTTATGCTGGGTCAGGAGACTTTGTTATACTCGATCAGGGAATATGTTATACTCAATCATGGGTCTTTGTTATACTGGGCCAGGGGACTTTTTTATACTCGATCAGCGGACTTTGTTATACTGGACCAGGGGACTTTTTTATACTCGATCAGGGGACTTTGTTATACTCGATCAGGGACTTTTGTTATACTCGATCAGGGGACTTTGTTATACTGGACCAGGGGACTTTGTTATACTCGATCAGGGACTTTGTTATACTCGGTCAGGGGACTTTGTTATACTCGTCCAGGGGGCTTTGTCATACCCGGTCAGGGGACTTTGTTATACTCGATCAAGGGACTTTTTCTTACTCGATCAGGGCCCTTTGCTATACTCGACCAGGGGACTTTGTTATAGTCGATCAAAGGACTTTGTTATGCTCGATATGGGGACTTTGTTATACTGGGCCAGGGGACTTTTTTATACTCGATCAGCGGAGTTTGTTATACTGGACCATGGGACTTTTTTATTCTCGATCAGGGGACTTTTGTTATACTCGATCAGGGGCCTTTGTTATACTCGATCACCGGACTTTGTTATACTCGATAAGGGGACTTTGTTATACTCGATATGGGGAATTTGTTATACTCGATGAGGGGCCATTGTTATACTCGATCTGGGGACTTTGTTATACTGGACCAGGGGACTTTGTTATACTCGATGAGGGGACTTTGTTATACTCGACCAGAGGACATTGTTATACTCGATCAGGCGATATGTTTTACTCGATCTGGGGACTTTGTTATACTTGATTAGGGGACTTTGTTATACTCAATCAGGGGACTTTGTTATACTCGATCAGAGGACTTTGTTATACTCGATCAGGGGATATGTTACACTCGATCAGGGGACTTTGTTTTACTCGGTTCAGGGGACTTTGATATACTTGTCCAGTGGGCTTTGTTATACTAGGATCAGGAGACTTTGATTTACTCGATCAGGGGACTTTGTCTTACTCGATCAGAGCCCTTTTGTTATACTTGACCATCGGAATTTGTTATGCTCAATCTGGGGACTTTGTTATACTGGACCAGGGGACTTTGTTATATTCGATCAGGGGACTTTGTTATACTCGTTCAGGGGGTTTGTTATACTAGGATCAGGGGACTTTGTTATTCTCGACCAGCGAACTTTGTTATACTCGCCTAGAGGCCTTTGTTATACTCGATCAGGGGACTTTGTTATAATCGATCAGGAGACTTTGTCTTACTCGATGAGGGCCCTTTGTTATATTCGACCAGGGGACATTGTTATAATCGATCAGGGGACTTTGTTATGCTCGATCTGGGGACTTTGTTATACTGGGCCAGGAGACGTTGTTTTACTCCATCAGGGGATATGTTATGCTTGATCTGGGGACTTTGTTATACTGGACCAGGGGACTTTGTTAAACTCGACCAGGGGACTTTGTTATACTCGATGAGGAGGCTTTGTTATTCTCGAGATAGGGACTTTGTTATACTCGAGAAGGGGACTTTGTTATACTGGACCAGGGGACTTTGTTAAACTCGACTAGGGGACTTTGTTATACTCGATCAGGAGGCTTTGTTATACGCAACCAGGGGACGTTGTTATACTCGATCAGGGAACATTGTTATACTCGACCAGGGAACTTTTTTATAATTAATCAGGGGACTTTGCTATACTCGATCAGGGGAATTTGTTATGCTCGACCAGGGGACTTTTTTATACTTGACCAATGGACTTTGTTATACTCGATGAGGGGCCTTTTTTATACTCGACCAGAGGACTTTGTTTTATGCGATGAACTGATGTGTTATACTCGATCAGGGGACATTGTTATACTCACCCAGAGGACTTTGTTATACTCGATCAGGGGACTTTGTTATACTCAATCAGGGGACTTTGTTATACTCGACCAGAGGACTTTCTTATACTCGATCAGGGGACTTTCTTATACTCGAGCAGGGGGCTTTGTTATACTCGATCAGCGGACTTTGTTATATTCGATCAGGAGGCTTTTTTATACTCGATCAGGAGACTTTGCTATACTCGACCAGGGGACATTGTTTTACACGATCAGGGGACTTTGTTATACTCGACTAGGGGACTTTATTATACTCGATCAGGAGGCTTTGTTATACTCGATCAGGGGACTTTGCTATACTCGACCAGGGGACTTTGTTATACTCGATCAGGGGACTTTGTTATACGCGACCAGGGGACTTTTTTATACTTGACCAATGGACTTTGTTATACTCGATGAGGGGCCTTTGTTATACTCGATCAGGGACCTTTGTTATACTCGATGAGGGGACTTTGTTATACTCGATCAGGGGACTTTGTTATACTCGCTCAGAGACCTTTGTTATACTCGGTCAGGGGACTTTGTTATAATCGATCAGGGGACTTTGCTATGCTCGATCTAGGGACTTTGTTATACTGGGCCAGGAGACTTTGTTATACTCGATCAGGGGGATATGTTATACTCGATTAGGGGACTTTGTTATACTCGTCCAGGGGGCTTTGTTATACTAGGATCAGGGGACTTTGTTGTACTCGATTAGGGGACGTTGTCTTACTCGATGAGGGCCCTTTGTTATACTTGACCTGGGGACTTTGTTATAATCGATCTGGGGACTTTGTTATACTGGGCCAGGAGACGTTGTTATACTCAAGCAGGGAAAATGTTATACTCGATCAGGGGACTTTGTAATAATTGACCAGGAGACTTTGTTATACTCGACCAGGGGACTTTGTTATACTCGATCGGGAGGCTTTGTTACACTCGATCAGGGGTCTTTGCTATGCTCGACCAGGGGACTTTGTTATTCTCGATCAGGGGACTTTGTTATACTCGACCAGGGGACTTTTTTATACTTGACCAATGGACTTTGTTATATTCGATGAGGGGCCTTTGCTATACTCGATCTTGGGACTTTGTTATACTCGAGAAGGGGACTTTGTTATACTCGATCAGGGGACTTTGTTATACTCGGTTCAGGGGACTTTGTTATACTTGTCCAGTGGGCTTTGTTATACTAGGATCAGGGGACTTTATTTTACTCGATCAGGGGACTTTGTCTTACTCAATCAGGGCCCTTTGTTATACTCGACCAGGGGACTTTGTTATAATAAATCAGGGGACTTTGTTATGTTCCATCTGGGGACTTTTTTATACTGGGCCAGGATACGATGTTTTACTCAATCAGGGGATATGTTATACTCGATCAGGGGACTTTGTTACACTGGACCAGGGGACCTTGCTATACTCGATCAGGGGACTTTGTTATACTCGATCAAGGGACTTTGTTATACTCGTCCAGGAGGCTTTCTTATACTAGGATCAGGGACTTTGTTATTCTCGACCAGGGGACTTTGTTATACTCGCCCAGAGGCCTTTGTTATACTCGATCAGGGGACTTTGTTGTACTCGATTAGGGGACTTTGTCTTTCTCGATCAGGGCCCTTTGTTATACTCGACCAGGGCACTTCGTTATAATCGATCAGGGGACTTTGTTATGCTCGATCTGGGGACTTTGTTATACTGGGCCAGGAGACGTTGTTATACTCGAGCAGGGGATATGTTATACTCGATCAGGGGACTTTGTTATGCTTGACCAGGGGACTTTGTTATACTCGACCAGGGGACTTTGATATACTCGATCAGGGGACTTTCTTATACACGAACAGGGGGCTTTGTTATACTCGATCAGGGGACTTTGTTATACTCGATGAGGAGGCTTTGTTATACTCGATCAGGGGACTTTGCTATACTCGACCAGGGGTTTTTGTTATATACGATCAGGGGACTTTGTTATACTCAACCAGGGGACTTTTTTATACTTGACCAATGGACTTTGTTATACTCGATGAGGGGCCTTTGTTATACGCGACCAGGGGACTTTGTTATACTCGATGAGGGAACTTTGTTATACTCGATGAGGAGACTTTGTTATACTCGATCAGGAGGCTTTGTTATACTCGATGAGGGGGCTTTTTTATACTTGACCAATGGACTTTGTTTTACTCGATGAGGGGCCTTTGTTATACTCGATCAGGGACCTTTGTTATACTCGATGAGGGGACTTTGTTATATTCAATTAGGGGACTTTTTTATACTCGACCAGAGGACTTTGTTATACTGGATCAGGGGATATGTTATACTCGATCAGGGGACTTTGTTATACTCAACCAGAGGCCTTTGTTATACTCGATTAGGGGCCTTTGTTATACTCGATGAGGGGTGCTTTGTTAAACTTGACCAGGGGTCTTTGTTAAACTCGATCAGGGAACATTGTTATACTCGACCAGGGAACTTTTTCATAATTAATCGTAATTAATCAGGGGACTTTGTCATACTCGATCAGTTGACTTTCCTATATTTGACCAATGGACTTTGCTATACTCGATGAGGGGCTTTTGTTATAAACGATGAGGGGACTTTGTTGTACTCGACCAGGGGACTTTGTTATACTCGATCAGGGGACTTTGTTATAGTCGACCAGAGGACTTTGTTATACTCGATCAGGGGACTTTGTTATACTTGATTAGCGGACTTTGTTATACTCGATCAGGGGACTTTGATATACTCGATCAGCGTACTTTGTTATACTCTACCAGGGGCCTTTGTTATACTCAATTAGAAAACTTTGTTATTCTCTACCAGGGGCCTTTCTTATACTCAATTAGAAAACTTTGTTATTCTCGACCAGGGGACTTTGTTATACTCGATCAAGGGACTTTGTTATATTCGATAAGGGGAATTTGTTATACTCTATAAGGGGACTTTGTTCGACAGGATCAGGGGACTTTGTTATACTCGACCAGGGGACTTTTTTATACATGACCAATGAACTTTGTTATACTCGATGAGGGGAATTTGTTATACTCGTCCAGGGGGCTTTGTTATACTCGATGAGGGGACTTTGTTATACTCGATCAGAGGACTTTGTTATACTCGACCAGGGGACTTTGTTATACTCGATCAAGGGACTTTGTTATATTCGATAAGGGGAATTTGTTATACTCCATAAGGGGACTTTGTTCGACAGGAACAGGGGACTTTGTTATACTCGATCAGGGACCTTTGTTATACTCGATGAGGGGACTTTGTTATACTCGATCAGGTGACTTTGTTATACTCGCCCAGAGACCTTTGTTAAACTCGGTCAGGGGACTTTGCTACACTCGACCAGGGGACTTTGTTATACTCGACCAGGGGACTTTTTTATACTTGACCAATGGACTTTGTTATACTCGATGAGGGGCCTTTGTTATACGCGACCAGGGGACTTTGTTATACTCGATGAGGGGCCTTTGTTATACTCGATCTAGGGACTTAGTTATACTCGAGAAGGGGACTTTGTTATATTCAATTAGGGGACTTTTTTATACTCAACCAGAGGACTTTGTTATACTCGATCAGGGGATATGTTATACTCGATCAGGGGACCTTGTTATACTCAACCAGAGGACTTTGTTATACTCGATTAGGGGCCTTTGTTATAGTCGATGAGGGGGCTTTGTTAAACTTGACCAGGGGTCTTTGTTATATTCGATCAGGGAACATTGTTATACTCGACAAGGGAACTTTTTTATAATTAATCAGGGGACTTTGTCATACTCGATCAGGGCACTTTGTTATACTCGATCAGGGGACTTTGTTATACTCGATCAGGGGACTTTGTTATAGTCGACCAGAGGACTTTGTTATACTCGATCAGGGCACTTTGTTATACTTGATTAGCGGACTTTGTTATAATCGATCAGGGGACTTTGTTATACTCGACCATGGGCCTTTGTTATACTCGATTAGAAAACTTTGTTATACTCGACCAGGGGACTTTGTTATACTCGATCAAGGGACTTTGTTATATTCGATAAGGGGAATTTGTTATACTCGACAAGGGGACTTTCTTCGACAGGAACAGGGGACTTTGCTATACTCGACCAGGGAACTTTTTTATACTTGACCAATGGACTTTGTTATACTCGATGAGGGGAATTTGTTATACTCGATGAGGGGAATTTGTTATACTCGTCCAGGGGGATTTGTTATACTCGATTAGGGTACTTTGTCTTACTCGACCTGGGGACTTTGTTATACTCGACCAGGGGACTTTATTATAATCGATCAGAGAACTTTGTTAAACTCGACCACGGGACTTTTTTATACTTGACCAATGGACTTTGTTATACTCGATGAGGGGCCTTTGTTATACTCGATTAGAAAACTTTGTGGTACTCGACCAGGGGACTTTGTTATACTCCACCAGGGACTTTGTTATACTCGATCAGGAGATATGTTATACTCGATCAGGGGACTTTGTTATACTCGGTTCAGGGGACTTTGATATACTCAACCAGATGACTTTGTTATACTCGATCAGGGGACATTGTTATACTCAATCAGGGGACTTTGTTATACTCGATTAGGGGCCTTTGTTATACTCGATGAAGGGGCTTTGTTATACTCGACCAGGGGACGTTGATATACTCGATCAGGGGACTTTCTTATACTCGAGCAGGGGGCTTTGTTATACTCGATCAGGGGACTTTGTTATACTCGATGAGGAGGCTTTGGTATACTCGATCAGGGGACTTTGCTATAGTCGACCAGGGGACTTTGTTATACACGATCAGGGGACTTTGTTATACTCAACCAGGGACTTTTTTATACTTGACCTATGGACTTTGTTATACTCGATGAGGGGCCTTTGTTATACTCGATTATAAAACTTTGTGGTACTCGACCAAGGGCCTTTGTTATACTCCACCAGGGACTTTGTTATACTCGATCAGGGGATATGTTATACTCGATCAGGGGACTTTGTTATACTCGGTTCAGGGGATTTTGATATACTCAACCAGAGGACTTTGTTATACTCGATTAGGGGCCTTTGTTATACTCGATGAGGGGGCTTTCTTATACTCGACCAGGGGACTTTGATATACTCGATCAGGGGACTTTCTTATACTCGAGCAGGGGGCTTTGTTATACTTGATGAGGGGCCTTTGTTATACGCGGCCAGGGACTTTGTTATACTCGATGAGGGGACTTTGTTATACTCGATGAGGGGACTTTGTTATACTCGATGAGGGGACTTTGTTATTCTCGCCCAGAGACCTTTGTTATACTCGGTCAGGGGACTTTGTTATAATCGATCAGGGGACTTTGCCATGCTCGATCTGGGGACTTTGTTATACTGGGCCAGGAGACTTTGTTATACTCGATCAGGTGGATATGTTATACACGATTAGGGGACTTTAATATTCTCGTCCAGGGGGCTTTGTTATACTAGTATCAGGGGACTTTGTTGTACTCGATTAGGGGACTTTGTCTTACTCGATCAGGGCCCTTTCTTATACTCGACCAGGGGACTTTGTTATAATCGATTAGGGGACTTTGTTATGCTCGATCTGGGGACTTTGTTATACTGGGCCAGGAGACGTTGTTATACTCGAGAAATGAATATGTTATACTCGATCAGGGGACTTTGTAATAATTGACCAGGAGACTTTGTTATACTCGACCATGGGACTTTGTTATACTCGATCAGGAGGCTTTGTTATACTCGATCAGGGGTCTTTGCTATGCTCGACCAGTGGACTTTGCCTTACTCGAGAAGGGGACTTTGTTATACTCGATCAGTGGATATGTTATACTCGATCATGGGACTTTGTTATACTCAGTTCAGGGAACTTTGTTATACTTGTCCAGTGGGCTTTGTTATACTAGGATCAAAGGACTTTGTTTTACTCGATCAGAGGACTTTGTCTTACTCAATCAGGGCCCTTTGTTATACTCGACCAGGGGACTTTGTTATAATAAATCAGGGGACTTTGTTATGCTCGATCTGGGGACTTTGTTATACTGGGCCAGGATACGTTGTTATACTCGATCAGGGGATATGTTATACTCGATCAGGGGACTTTGTTATACTGGACAAGGGGACTTTGTTATACTCGATCAGGGGACTTTGTTATACTCGATCAGGGGACTTTATTATACTCGTCCAGGAGGCTTTGTTATACTAGGATCAGGGGATTTTGTTATTCGCGACCAGGGGACTTTGTTATACTCGCCCAGAGGCCTTTGTTATACTCGATCAGGGGACTTTGTTATAATCGATCAGGTGGATATGTTATACTCGATCAGGGGACTTTGTTATACTGGACCAGGGGACTTTGTTATAATCGAACAGGGGACTTTGTTATACTCGATCTGGGGACTTTGTTATACTCGTCCAGGGGCTTTGTTATACTCGATTAGGGGACTTTGTCTTACTCGATGAGGGCCCTTTGTTATACTCGACCAGGGGACTTTGTTATAATCGATCAGGGGACTTTGTTATGCTCGATCTGGGGACTTTGTTATACTGGGCCAGGAGACGTTGTTTTACTCGATCAGGAGATATGTTATACTTGATCAGGGGGCTTTGTTATACTGGTCCAAGGGACTTTGTTAAACTCGACCAGGGGACTTTGTTATACTCGATCAGGAGGCTTTGTTATACTCGACCAGGGGACTTTGCTATACTCGACCAAGGGACTTTGTTATACTCGATTAGGGGACTTTGTTATACTCGACCAGGGGACTTTTTTATACTTGACCAATGGACTTTGTTATACTCGATGAGGGGCCTTTGTTATACTCGATCTAGGGACTTTTTTATACTCTACCAGAGGACTTTGTTTTACTCGATCAGGGGATATGTTAAACTCAATGAGAGGACTTTGTTATACTCAACCAGAGGACTTTGCTATACTCGATCAGGGGATATGTTATACTCGATCAGGGGACTTTGTTATACCTAATCAGGGGTCTTTGTTATACTCGATTAGGGGACTTTGTCTTACTCGATGAGGGCCCTTTGTTATACTCGACCAGGGGACTTTGTTATAATCGATCAGGGGACTTTGTAATAATTGACCAGGGGACTTTGTTATACTCGATCAGGAGGCTTTGTTATTCTCGATCAGGGGTCTTTGCTATGCTCGACCAGGGGACTTTGTTATACTCGATCAGGGGACTTTGTTATACTCGACCAGGGGACTTTGTTATAATCGATCAGGGGACTTTGCTATGCCCCATCTGGGGACTTTGTTATACTGGGCCAGGAGATGTTGTTATACTCGAGCAGGGGATATGTTATACTCGATCAGGGGACTTTGTTATACTTGACCAGGGGACTTTGTTATACTCGACCAATGGGACTTTGTTATACTCGACCAGAGGCCTTTGTTATACTCGGTCAGGGGACTTTGTTATACTAGATCAGGGGACTTTGTTATGCTCGATCAGGGGACTTTGTCTTACTCGAGAAGGGGACTTTGTTATACTCGATCAGAGGACTTTGTTATACTCGATCAGATGATATGTTATACTCGATCAGGGGACTTTGTTATACTCGGTTCAGGGGACTTTGTTATACTTGTCCAGCGGGTTTTGTTATACTAGGATCAGGGGACTTTGTTTTACTCGATCAGGGCCCTTTGTTATACTCGACCAGGGGACTTTGCTATAATAAATCAGGGGACTTTGCTATGCTCGATCTGGGGACTTTGTTATACTGGGCCAGGATACGTTGTTATACTCGATCAGGGGATATGTTATACTCGATAAGGGGACTTTGTTATACTGGACCAGGGGACTTTGTTATACTCGATCAGGGGACTTTGTTATACTCGATCAGGGGACTTTGTTATACTCGTCGAGGAGGCTTTGTTATACTAAGATCAGGGGACTTTGTTATTCTCGACCAGGGGACTTTGTTATTCTCGCCCAGAGTCCTTTGTTATACTCGATCAGGGGACTTTGTTATAATCGATCAGGGGACTTTGTTATGCTCGATCTGGGGACTTTGTTATACTGGGCGAGGAGACTTTGTTATACTCGATCAGGTGGATATGTTATACTCGATCAGGGGACTTTGTTATACTGGTACAGGGGACTTTGTTACACTCGATCAGGGGACTTTGTTATACTCGATCAGGGGACTTTGTTATACCCGTACAGGGGCTTTGTTATACTAGGATCAGGGGACTTTGTTATACTGGGCCAGGAGACGTTGTTTTACTCGATCAGGAGATATGTTATACTTGATCAGGGGACTTTGTTATACTGGTCCAAGGGACTTTGTTAAACTCGACCAGGGGACTTTGTTATACTCGATCAGGAGGCTTTGTTATACTCGATCAGGGGACTTTGCTATACTCGACCAGAGAACTTTGTTATACTCGATTAGGGGACTTTGTTATACTCGACCAGGGGACTTTTTATACTTGACCAATGGACTTTGTTATACTCGATGAGGGGCCTTTGTTATACTCGATCTAGGGACTTTTTTATACTCTACCAGAGGACTTTTTTTTACTCGATCAGGGGATATGTTATACTCAATCAGAGGACTTTGTTATAGTCAACCAGAGGACTTTGCTATACTCGATCAGGGGATATGTTATACTCGATCAGGGGACTTTGTTATACCTAATCAGGGGTCTTTGTTATACTCGATTAGGGGACTTTGTCTTACTCGATCAGGGCCCTTTGTTATACTCGACCAGGGAACTTTGTTATAATCGATCAGGGGACTTTGTAATAATCGACCAGGGGACTTTGTTATGCTCGACCAGGGGACTTTGTTATACTCGATCAGGAGGCTTTGTTATACTCGATCAGGGGTCTTTGCTATGCTCGACCAGGGGACTTTGTTATACTCGATCAGGGGACTTTGTTATACTCGACCAGGGGACTTTGTTATAATCGATCAGGGGACTTTGCTATGCTCCATCTGGGGACTTTGTTATACTGGGCCCGGTGACGTTGTTATACTCGAGCCGGGGATATGTTATACTTGATCAGGGACTTTGTTATACTTGACCAGGGGACTTTGTTATACTCGACCAGGGGACTTTGTTATACTCGACCAGAGGCCTTTGTTATACTCGGTCAGGGGACTTTGTTATAATCGATCAGGGGACTTTGTTATGCTCGTTCAGGGGACTTTGTCTTACTCGAGAAGGGAACTTTGTTATACTCGATCAGAGGACTTTGTTATACTCGATCAGATGATATGTTATACTCAATCAGGGGACTTTGTTATACTCGGTTCAGGGGACTTTGTTATACTTGTCCAGCGGGCTTTGTTATACTAGGATCAGGGGACTTTGCTTTACTCGATCAGGGCCTTTGTTATACTCGACCAGGGGACTTTGTTGTAATAAATCGAGGACTTTGCGCTATACTCGATCAGGGACTTTGTTATACTAGGCCCGGGATACGTTGTTATACTCGATCAGGATATGTTATACTCGATAAAGGGGACTTTGTTATACTGGACCAGGGACTTTGTTATACTCGATCAGGACTTTGACATAACGATCAGGGGACTTTGTTATACTTGTCGAGGAGGGCTTTGTTATACTATGATCAGAGACTTTGTTATTCTCGACCAGGGGACTTTGTTATTCTCCTTGGAGTCGCTGTTATACTCGATCCAGGGGACTTTGTTATAATCGATCAGGGGACTTTGTTATGCTCGATCTGGGGACTTTGTTATACTGGGCCAGGAGACTTTGTTATACTCGATCAGGTGGATATGTTATACTCGATCAGGGGACTTTGTTATACTGGTACAGGGGACTTTGTTACACTCGATCAGGGGACTTTGTTATACTCGATCAGGGGACTTTGTTATACCCGTACAGGGGCTTTGTTATACTAGGATCAGGGGACTTTGTTATAATCGATCTGGAGACTTTGTTATACTGGGCCAGGAGACGTTGTTTTACTCGATCAAGAGATATGTTATACTTGATCAGGGGACTTTGTTATACTGGTCCAGGGGACTTTGTTATACTCGACCAGGGGACTTTTTTATGCTCGATCAGGAGGCTTTGTTATACTCGATCAGGGGACTTTGCTATACTCGACCAGGGGACTTTGTTATACTCGATTAGGGGACTTTGTTATACTCGACCAGGGGACTTTTTTATACTTGAGCAATGGACTTTGTTATACTCGATGAGGGGCCTTTGTTATACTCGATCTAGGGACTTTGTTATACTCGAGAAGGGGACTTTGTTATACTCGATCAGGGGACTTTTTTATACTCTACCAGAGGACTTTGTTTTACTCGATGAGGGGATATGTTATACTCGATCAGGGGACTTTGTTATACTCAACCAGAGGAATTTGTTATACTCGATCAGGGGACTTTGTTATACTTAATCAGGGGACTTTGTTATACTCGATTAGGGGCCTTTGTTATACTCGATGAGGGGGCTTTGTTATACTCGACCAGGGGACTTTTTTATAATTAATCAGGGGACTTTGTTATACTCGATCAGGGAATTTATTATACTCGACCAGGGGACATTTTTATACTTGACCAATGGACTTTGTTATAATCGATGAGGGGCCTTTGTTATACTCGATCTAGGGACTTTGTTATACTGGAGAAGGGGACTTTGTTATCCTCGATCAGGGGACTTTTTTATACTCGAACAGAGGACTTTGTTTTACTCGATCAGGGGATGTGTTATACCCGTTCAGGGGGCATTGTTATACTCACCCAGAAGACTTTGTTATACTCGATCAGGGGACTTTGTTATACTCAAGCAGAGGACTTTGTTATACTCGACCAGGGGACTTTGTTATACTCGATCAGGGGACTTTCATATACACGAGCAGGGGGCTTTGTTATACTCGATCAGGGGACTTTGTTATACTCGATCAGGAGGCTTTGTTAAACTCGATCAGGGGACATTTTTATACTTGACCAATGGACTTTGTTTTACTCGATGGGGGCCTTCGTTATACTCGATCAAGGACCTTTGTTATACTCGATCAGGGGACTTTGTTATACTCGCTGAGAGGCCTTTGTTGTACTCGGTCAGCGGACTTTGTTATAATCGATCAGGGGACTTTGCTATGCTCGATCTGGGGACTTTGTTATTCTGGGCCAGGAGACTTTGTTATACTCGATCAGGTGGATATGTTATACTCGATCAGGGGACTTTGTTATACTCGTCTAGGGGGCTTTGTTATACTAGGATCAGGGGACTTTGTTACACTAGATTAGGGGACTTTGTCTTACTCGATCAGGGCCCTTTGTTATACTCGACCAGGGGACTTTGTTATAATCGATCAGGGGACTTTGCTATGCTCCATCTGGGGACTTTGTTATTCTTGGCCAGGAGACGTTGTTGTACTCGAGCAGGGGATATGTTATACACGAGCAGGGGACTTTGTTATACTTGACCAGGGGACTTTGTTATACTCGACCAGGGGACTTTGTTATACTCGATCAGGAGGCTTTGTTATACTCGATCAGGGGTCTTTGCTATGCTCGACCAGGGGACTTTGTTATACTCGATTAGGGGACTTTGTTATACTCTACCAGGGGACTTTTTTATACTTGACCAATGGACTTTGTTATACTCGATGAGGGGCCTTTGTTATACTTGACCAGGGACCTTTGTAATACTCGATTAGAAAACTGTTATACTCGACCAGGGGACTTTGTTATACTCTGCAAGGGACTTTGTTATACTCGATCAGGGGATATGTTATACTCGATCAGGGGACTTTGTTATACTGGGCTAGGGGACTTTTTTATACACGATCAGCGGACTTTGTTATACTGGACCATGGGTCTTTTTTATACTCGATCAGGGGACTTTATTATACTCGATCAGGGGACTTCTGTTATAATCGATCAGGGGACTTTGTTATACTCGACCAGGGGCCTTTGTTATACTCAATCACCGGACTTTGTTATACTCGATCCGGGGACTTTGCTATAATCGACCAGGGGACTTTGTTATACTCGATTGGGGACTTTGTTATGCTAGACCAGGGGACTTTTTTATACTTGACCAATGGACTTTGTTATACTCGATGAGGGGCCTTTGTTATACTTGACCAGGGGCCTTTGTTATACTCGATTAGAAAACTGTTATACTCGACCAGGGGACTTTGTTATACTCCACCAGGGACTTTGTTATACTTGATCAGGGGATATGTTATACTCGATCTGGGGACTTTGTTATACTGGGCCAGGAGACTTTGTTATAC
Organism: Homarus americanus; assembly: GCF_018991925.1. NCBI lineage: Eukaryota > Metazoa > Arthropoda > Malacostraca > Decapoda > Nephropidae > Homarus > Homarus americanus. The sequence continues at coordinate 716 of NW_024717727.1, read as the reverse complement.
TCGATCAGGTGACTTTGCTATAATCGACCAGGGGACTTTGTTATACACGATCAGGGGACTTTGATATACTAGACCAGGGGACTTTTTATACTTGACCAATGGACTTTGTTATACTCGATGAGGGGCCTTTGCTATACTTGACCAGGGACCTTTGTTATACTCGATTAGAAAACTGTTATACTCGACCAGGGGACTTTGTTTTCTCCACCAGGGACTTTGTTATACTCGATCACGGGATATGTTATACTCGATCAGGAGACTTTGTTATACTCAGTTCAGGGGACTTTGTTATACTCGTCTAGTCGGCTTTGTTATACTAGGATCAGGGGACTTTGTTATAATCGAACAGAGGACTTTGTCTTACTCGATCAGGGCCCTTTGTTATACTCGACCAGGGGACTTTGTTATACTCGATCAGGGGACTTTGTTATACTCGTCCATGGGGCTTTGTTATACTCGACTATGGGACTTTTTTATAATCGATCAGGGGACTTTCTATGCTCGATATGGGGACTTTGTTATACTGGGCCAGGGGACTTTTTTATACTCGATCAGCGGACTTTGTTATACTGGACCAGGGGACTTTTTTATACTTGATCAGGGGACTTTGTTATACTCGATCAGGGGACTTTTGTTATACTCGATCTAGGGACTTTGTTATACTCGACCAGGGGCCGTTTTTATACTCGATCACCGGACTTTGTTATACTCGATAA
>NW_024717726.1:0-48185 GCF_018991925.1 Homarus americanus | reverse complement strand
ATTTGGTAAAACGTTGCTCTGATCACCTAAGCGGTACGGTGGTCCCCATTAGAGGTTCATGGCGCCATAAGGTCGTTGAACAGGCTTTGTGTGAACTATAGTAGAGTCTAGGACTGCTTATAGTGTCCTGGTGGCCCATAGGTAGCGTTCCTCGGTCACAATTATAAGATCGTGGGTTCGAATCCTGGTGGAGTGAGGTGTTGATTATATGTAGAAGTCCGCGTGCTCTATTGGGCTAATGAGATATATATGGATCCTTGTGTTTCGAAGCCGGATTTGGTAAAACGTTGCTCTGATCACCTAAGTGGCACGGATGGTCCCCATTACAGTTTCACGGCGCCATAAGCTCGTTGAACAGGCTTTGTGTGAAATATAGCAGAGTCTAGGACTGCTTTTATTGTCCTAGTGGCCCAGAGGTAGCGTTCCCCGGTCACAATTATAAGATCGTTGGTTGAAATCCTGGTGGGGTGAGGTGTTGATTATATGTAGAAGTTCGCGTGCTTTATTGGGCTAATGAAATATATATGGATCCTCCTGTTTCGAAGTCGCATTTGTTAAAACGTTGTTATGATCACCTAAGCGGCACGGGTGGTCCCCATTAGAGGTTCACGGTGCCATAAGCCCGTTGAACAGGCTTTGTGTGAAATATAGCAGAGTCTAGGAATGCATTTATTGTCCTGGTGGCCCAGAGGTAGCGTCCCCCGGTCACAATTATAAGATCGTGCCTTCAAATCCTGGTGGGGTGAGGCTTTGATTATATGTAGAAATCTGCGTGCTTTATTGGGCTAATGAAACATATATGGATCCTCGGGTTTCGAAGCCGCATTTGGTTAAACGTTGCTCTGTTCACCTAAGCGGCACGGGTGGTCCCCTATAGTGGTTCACAGCGCCATAAGCTCGTTGAACAGGCTTTGTGTGAAATATAGCAGAGTCTAGGACTGCTTTTATAGTCCTGATGGCCCAAAGGTAGCATTCCCCGGTCATAATTATAAGATCGTGGCTTCAAATCCTGGTCGGGTGAGGCGTTGATTATATGTAGAAGTCCGCGTGCTTTATTGGGCTAATGAAATATATATGGATCCTCATGTTTCCAGCCGGATTTGGTAAAACGTTGCTCTGATCACCTAAGCGGTACGGTGGTCCCCATTAGAGGTTCATGGCGCCATAAGGTCGTTGAACAGGCTTTGTGTGAAATATAGTAGAGTCTAGGACTGCTTTTATTGTCCTGGTTGCCCAGAGGTAGCGTTCCCCGGTCACAATTATAAGATCGTTGGTTCACATCCTGATGGGGTGAGGTGTTGCTTATATGTAGAAGTCCGCGTGCTTTTTTGGGCTAATGAAATATATATGGATCCTCGTGTTTCGAAGCCGGATTTGGTAAAACGTTGCTCTTATCACCTAAGCGGCACGGGTGGTCCCCTATAGTGGTTCACGGTGCCATAAGCTCATTGAACAGGCTTTGTGTGAAATATAACAGAGTCTAGGACTGCTTATAGTGTCCTCGTGGCCCATAGGTAGCATTCCTCGGTCACATTTATGGGCGTGGGTTTAAATCCTGGTGGGGTGAGGTGTTGACTATATGTAGAAGTCCGCGTGCTTTATTGGGCTAATGAAATATATATGGATCCGCGTGTTTCGAAGCCACATTTGGTAAAACGTTGCTCTGATCACCTAAGCGGCACTGGTGGTCCCCATTAGAGGTTCACGGCGCCATAAGCCCGTTGAACAGGCTTTGTGTGAAATATAGCAGAGTCTAGGACTGCTATTATTGTCCTGGTGGCCCAGAGGTAGCATTCCCCGGTCACAATTATAAGATCGTGGGTTCAAATCCTGGTGGGGTGAGGTGTTGACTATATGTAGAAGTCCGCGTGCTTTATTGGGCTAATGAAATATATATGGATCCGCGTGTTTCGAAGCCGCATTTGGTAAAACGTTGCTCTGATCACCTAAATTAACAGGTGGTCCCCATTAGGGGTTCATGGCGCCATAAGGTGTTGAACAGTCTTTGTGTGAAATATAGTAGAGTCTAGGACTGCTTTTATTGTCCTGGTGGCCCAGAAATTAACCTACCCGGTCACAATTATAAGATCGTGGGTTTGAATCCTAGTGGAGGTGAGGTGTTGATTATATGTAAAGAATCGTGCTTTATTGGGCTAATGAAATATATATGAATCCTCCTTGTTTCGACGCCGCATTTGGTAAAACGTTGCACTGATCACCTAAGCGGCACGGGTGGTCCCCATTAGAGGTTCATGGTGCCATAAGGTCGTTGAACAGGCTTTGTCTGAAATATAGCAGAGTCTAGGAATGGTTTTATTGTCCTGGTGGCCCAGAGGTAGCGTCCCCCGGTCACAATTATAAGATAGTGGGTTCAAATCCTGGTGGGGTGAGGTGTTGATTATATGTAGAAGTCAGCGTGCTTTATTGGGCTAATGAAATATATATGGATCCTCGAGTTTCAAGCCAGTTTGGTAAAACGTTGCTCTGATCACCTAAGTGTACGGATGGTCCCCCATTAGGGGTTCACGGCGCCATAAGCTCTAGATTGAACAGGCTTTATTGTGAAATATAGCAGAGTCTGGGACTGCTTTTATTGTCCTAGTGGCTTGAATAGCGTTCCCCCAGTCACAATTATAAAAGATCGTTGGTTGAAATCTGGTGGGGTAGTGTTGATTATATGTAGAAGTTCGCGTGCTTTATTGGGCTAATAGCAAAATATATATGGATCCTCTGTTCGAAGTCGCACATTTGGTAAAACGGTGTTATGATCACCCTATAGCTGACACGATTGGTCCCCATTAGAGGTTCACGGTGCCATAAGCCCGTTGAACAGGCTTTGTGTGAAATATAGCAGAGTCTAGGAATGCTTTTATTGTCCTGGTGGCCCAGAGGTAGCGTCCCCCGGTCACAATTATAAGATCGTGGCTTCAAATCCTGGTGGGGTGAGGCTTTGATTATATGTAGAAGTCTGCGTGCTTTATTGGGCTAATGAAATATATATGGATCCTCGGGTTTCGAAGCCGCATTTGGTTAAACGTTGCTCTGTTCACCTAAGCGGCACGGGTGGTCCCCTATAGTGGTTCACAGCGCCATAAGCTCGTTGAACAGGCTTTGTGTGAAATATAGCAGAGTCTAGGACTGCTTTTATTGTCCTGGTGGCCCAAAGGTAGCATTCCCCGGTCATAAATATAAGATCGTGGCTTCAAATCCTGGACGGGTGAGGCGTTGATTATATGTAGAAGTCCGCGTGCTTTATTGGGCTAATGAAATATATATGGATCCTCATGTTTCCAGCCGGATTTGGTAAAACGTTGCTCTGATCACCTAAGCGGTACGGTGGTCCCCATTAGAGGTTCATGGCGCCATAAGGTCGTTGAACAGGCTTTGTGTGAAATATAGTAGAGTCTAGGACTGCTTATAGTGTCCTGGTGGCCCATAGGTAGCGTTCCCCGGTCACAATTATAGGATAGTGGGTTCAAATCCTGGTGGGGTGAGGTGTTGATTATATGTAGAAGTCCGCATGCTTTATTGGGCTAATGAAATATCTATGGATCCTCGTGTTTCCAAGCCGGATTTGGTAAAACGTTGCTCTTATCACCTAAGCGGCACGGGTGGTCCCCATTAGAGGTTCATCGCGCATAAGGTCGTTGAACAGGCTTTGTGTGAAATATAGTAGAGTCTAGGACTGCTTTTATTGTCCTGGTTGCCCAGAGGTAGCGTTCCCCGGTCACAATTATAAGATCGTTGGTTCACATCCTGGTGGGGTGAGGTGTTGATTATATGTAGAAGTCCGCGTGCTTTATTGGGCTAATGAAATATATATGGATCCTCGTGTTTCCAAGCCGGATTTGGTAAAACGTTGCTCTTATCACCTAAGCGGCACGGGTGGTCCCCTATAGTGGTTCACGGTGCCATAAGCTCATTGAACAGGCTTTGTGTGAAATATAACAGAGTCTAGGACTGCTTATAGTGTCCTCGTGGCCCATAGGTAGCATTCCTCGGTCACATTTATAAGATCGTGGGTTTAAATCCTGGTGGGGTGAGGTGTTGATTATATGTAGAAGTCTGCGTGCGTTATTGGGCTAATGAAATATATATGGATCCTCGGGTTTCGAAGCCGCATTTTGTAAAACGTTGCTCTGATCACCTAAGCGGCACAGGTGGTCCCAATGAGAGGTTCACGGCGCCATAAGCTCGTTGAACAGGCTTTGTGTGAAATATAGCAGAGTCTAGGACTGCTTTAATTGTCCTGGTGGCCCAGAGGTAGCGTTCTCCGGTCACAATTATAAGATCGTGGCTTCAAATCCTGGTCGGGTGAGGCGTTGATTATATGTAGAAGTCCGCGTGCTTTATTGGGCTAATGAAATATATATGGATCCTCGTGTTTCCAGCCGGATTTGGTAAAACGTTGCTCTGATCACCTAAGTGGTACGGTGGTCCCCATTAGAGGTTCACTGCGCCATAAGCTCGTTGAACAGGCTTTGTGTGAAATATAGTAGAATCTAGGACTGCTTTTATTGTACTGGTTGCCCAGAGGTAGCATACCCCGGTCACAATTATAAGATTGTGGGTTTGAATCCTAGTGGGGTGAGGTGTTGATTATATGTAGAAGTCCGCGTGCTTTATTGGGCTAATGAAATATATATGGATACTCGTGTTTCCACGCCGGATTTGGTAAACCTTGCTCTGATCACCTAAGCGGTACGGTGGTCCCCATTAGAGGTTCATTGCGCCATAAGGTCGTTGAACAGGCTTTGTGTGAAATATAGTAGAGTCTAGGACAGCTTATAGTGTCCTGGTGGCCCATAGGTAGCGTTCCTCGGTCACAATTATAAGATTGTGGGTCTCAAACTGGTAAGTAGGTGCTGATTATATGTAGAAGTCCGCGCGTTTTATTACACAAAAATATATATGGATCCTCCTGTTTCAAAGCCGCATTTGGTAAAACGTTGTTATGATCACCTAAGCGACACGGGTGGTCCCCATTAGATGTTCACGGTGCCATAAGCCCGTTGAACAGGCTTTGTGTGAAATATAGCAGAGTCTAGGACTGCTTTTTATTGTCCTAGTGGCCCAGAGGTATGCCCCGGTCACAATTATAAGACGGCTGAAACCAGGTGAGGTTGATTATATGCAGAAGTTCGCGTGCTTTATTGGGCTAATGAAATATATATGGATCCTCTTGTTTCGAAGCCGCATTTGGTAAAACGTTGTTATGATCACCTAAGCGGCATGGGTGGTCCCCATTAGAGGTTCACCGTGCCATAATCCCGTTGAACAGGCTTTGTGTGAAAAATAGCAGAGTCTAGGAATGGTTTTATTGTCCTGGTGGCCCAGAGGTAGCGTCCCCCGGTCACAATTATAAGATCGTGCCTTCAAATCCTGGTGGGGTGAGGCGTTGATTATATGTAGAAGTCTGCGTGCTTTATTGGGCTAATGAAATAGTGGGATCCTTCAGGTTTCGCCGCATTTGGTGCAAACGTTTGTTCATCGCAACGGTGGTCTCTATAAGGGTTCACAGCCATGCAAAGCCTGCTGAACAGGCTTTGTGTGAAATATATAGCAGAGTCTAGACTGCTTTTATTGTCCCAGGCCCAAAGGCATTCCCCGGTCATAAATATAAGATCGTGGCTTCAAATCCTGGTCGGGTGAGGCGTTGATTATATGTAGAAGTCCGCGTGCTTTATTGGGCTAATGAAATATATATGGATCCTCATGTTTCCAGCCGGATTTGGTAAAACGTTGCTCTGATCACCTAAGCGGTACGGTGGTCCCCATTAGAGGTTCATGGCGCCATAAGGTCGTTGAACAGGCTTTGTGTGAAATATAGTAGAGTCTAGGACTGCTTATAGTGTCCTGGTGGCCCATAGGTAGCGTTCCCCGGTCACAATTATAGGATAGTGGGTTCAAATCCTGGTGGGGTGAGGTGTTGATTATATGTAGAAGTCCGCATGCTTTATTGGCCTAATGAAATATACATGGATCCTCGTGTTTCGAAGCCAGATTTGGTAAAACGTTGCCCTGATCACCTAAGCGGCACGGGTGGTCCCCATTAGAGGTTCATCGTGCCATAAGGTCGTTGAACAGGCTTTGTGTGAAATATAGCAGAGTCTAGGACTGCTTTTATTGTCCTAGTGGCCCAGAGGTAGCGTTTCCTGGTCACAATTATAAGATCTGCTGGTCTGCCATCCTGGTGAGGTGCTGATTATATGTAGCTAGCTTGTATATGGATCCTTGTGTTTCCAAGCCGGATTTGGTAAAACGTTGCTCTTATCACCTAAGCGGCACGGGTGGTCCCCTATAGTGGTTCACGGTGCCATAAGCTCATTGAACAGGCTTTGTGTGAAATATAACAGAGTCTAGGACTGCTTATAGTGTCCTCGTGGCCCATAGGTAGCATTCCTCGGTCACATTTATAAGATCGTGGGTTTAAATCCTGGTGGGGTGAGGTGTTGATTATATGTAGAAGTCCGCTGCGGTTTATTGCCAATGAAATATATATGGATCCTCTGTTTTAAAGCCTATTTGGTAAAACGTTGCTCTGATCACCTAAGCGGCACAGGTGGTCCCAATGAGAGGTTCACGGCTCCATAAGCTCGTTGAACAGGCTTTGTGTGAAATATAGCAGAGTCTAGGACTGCTTTTATTGTCCTGGCGGCCCAGAGGTAGCGTTCCCCGGCCACAATTATATGATCGTGGCTTCAAATCCTGGTCGGGTGAGGCGTTGATTATATGTAGAAGTCCGCGTGCTTTATTGGGCTAATGAAATATATATGGATCCTCGTAGATTTGTTCAAGTGGTACGGTAGGTCCCATTATATGCTATATGTCGTTGAACAGGCTTTTGTGAAATATAGTAGAGTCTAGACTGCTTATAGTGTCCTGGTGGCCCATAGGTATAGTCTCGGCCTGCCACCTTTCAGTAAGATCGTGGGTTCGAATCCTGGTGAGAGAGGCTGATTATATGTAGAAGTCCCGCTGCGTTCTAATTGGGCAAAATGAAATATAGTGGATCCTTGTGTTTCGAAGCCAGATTTGGTAAAACGTTGCTCTGATCACCTAAATGGCACGGATGGTCCCCATTAGAGGTTCACGGCACCATAAACTCGTTGAACAGGCTTTGTGTGAAATATAGCAGAGTCGAGGACTGCTTTTATTGTCTTAGTGGCCCAGAGGTAGCGTTCCCCGGTCACAATTATAAGATCGTTGGTTGAAATCCTGGTGGGGTGAGGTGTTGATTATATGTAGAAGTTCGCGTGCTTTATTGGGCTAATGAAATATATATGGATGCTCCTGTTTCGAAGCAGCATTTGGTTAAACGTTGCTCTGATCACCTAAGCGGCACGGGTGGTCCTCTATAGTGGTTCACAGCGCCAATAGCTCGTTGAACAGGCTTTGTGTGAAATATAGTAGAGTATAGGACTGCTTTTATTGTCCTAGTGGCCCAGAGGTAGCGTTCCTCGGTCACAATTATAAGATCGTGGGTTCAAATCCTGGTGGGTGAGGTAAGTTGATTATATGTAGAAGTCCGCGTTTTATTGGGCTAATGAAATATATATGGATCCTTGTGTTTTGAAGCCGGATTTGGAAAAACTTTGCTCTGATCACCTAAGCGGCACGGATGGTCCCCATTAGATGTTCACAGCGCCATAAGCTCGTTGAACAGGCTTTTTGTGAAATATAGCAGAGTCTAGGACTGCTTTTAATGTCTTAGTGGCCCAGAGGTAGCGTTCCCCGGTCACAATTATAAGATCGTTGGTTGAAATCCTGGTGTGGTGAGGTGTTGATTATATGTAGAAGTTCGCGTGCTTTATTACACGAAATATATATGGATCCTCCTGTTTCGAAGCAGCATTTGGTTAAACGTTGCTCTGATCACCTAAGCGGCACGGGTGGTCCTCTATAGTGGTTCACAGCGCCATTAGCTCGTTGAACAGGCTTTGTGTGAAATATAGTAGAGTCTAGGACTGCTTTTATTGTCCTAGTGGCCCAGAGGTAGCGTTCCCCGGTCACAATTATAAGATCGTGGGTTCAAATCCTGGTGGGGTGAGGTGTTGATTATATGTAGAAGTCCGCATGCTTTATTGTGCTAATGAAATATCTATGGATCCTCGTGTTTCCAAGCCGGATTTGGTAAAACGTTGCTCTTATCACCTAAGCGGCACGGGTGGTCCCCCTTAGAAGTTCATCGCGCCATAAGGTCGTTGAACAGGCTTTGTGTGAAATATAGTAGAGTCTAGGACTGCTTTTATTGTCCTGGTTGCCTAGAGGTAGCGTTCCCCGGTCACAATTATAAGATCGTTGGTTCAAATCCTGTTGGGGTGAGGTGTTGATTATATGTAGAAGTCCGCGTGCTTTATTGGGCTAATGAAATATATATGGATCCTCGTGTTTCCTAGCCGGATTTGGTAAAACGTTGCTCTTATCACCTAAGCGGCACGGGTGGTCCCTTATAGTGGTTCACGGTGCCATAAGCTCATTGAACAGGCTTTGTGTGAAATATAACAGAGTCTAGGACTGCTTATAGTGTTCTCGTGGCCCATAGGTAGCATTCCTCGGTCACAATTATTAGATCGTGGGGTTAAATCATGGTGGGGTGAGGTGTTGATTATATGTAGAAGTCCGCGTGCTTTATTGGGCTAATGAAATATATATGGATCCTCGTATTTCGAAGCCGCATTTGGTAAAACGTTGCTCTGATCACCTAAGCGGCACGGGTGGTCCCAATGAGAGGTTCACGGCGCCATAAGCTCGTTGAACAGGCTTTGTTTGAAATATAGCAGAGTCTAGGACTGCTTTTATTGTCCTGGTGGCCCAGAAGTAGCGTTCCCCGGTCACAATTATAAGCTCGTGGCTTCAAATCCTGGTGGGGTGAGGCATTGATTATATGTAGAAGTCCGCGTGCTTTATTGGGCTAATGAAATATATATGGATCCTCTTCTTTCCACGCCGGATTTGGTAAACCTTGCTCTGATCACCTAAGCGGTACGGTGGTCCCCATTAGAGGTTCATGGCACCATAAGGTCGTTGAACAGGCTTTGTGTGAAATATAGTAGAGTCTAGGACTGCTTATAGTGTCCTGGTGGCCCATAGGTAGCGTTCCTCGGTCACAATTATAAGATCGTGGGTTCGAATCCTGGTGGAGTGAGGTGTTGATTATATGTAGAAGTCCGCGTGCTCTATTGGGCTAATGAAATATATATGGATCCTTGTGTTTCGAAGCCGGATTTGGTAAAACGTTGCTCTGATCACCTAAGTGGCACGGATGGTCCCCATTAGAGGTTCACAGCGCCATAAGCTCGTTGAACAGGCTTTGTGTGAAATATAGCAGAGTCTAGGACTGCTTTTATTGTACTGGTGGCCCAGAGGTAGCGTTCCCCGGTCACAATTAGAAGATCATGGGTTCGAATCCTGGTGGGGTGAGGTGTTGATTATATGTAGAAGCCGCGTGCTTTATTGGGGAATGAAACATATATGGATCCTCGTGTTTTGAAGCGGCATTTGGTAAAACGTTGCTCTGATCACCTAAGCAGCACGGGTGGTCCCCATAAGAGGTTCACGGCGCCATAAGGTCGTTGAACAGGCTTTGTGTGAAATATAGTAGAATCTACGAATGCTTTTATTGTCCTGTTGGCCCAGAGGTAGCGTTCCCCGGTCACAATTATAAGATCGTGGCTTCAAATCCTGGTGGGGTGAGGCGTTGATTATATGTAGAAGTCCGCGTGCTTTTTTGGGCTAATGAAATATATATGGATCCTCGTGTTTCGAAACCGCATTTGGTAAAGCGTTTCTCTGATCACCTAAGCGGCATGGGTGGTCCCCACAGTGGTTCACAGCGCCATAAGCTCGTTTAACAGGCTTTGTGTGAAATATAGTAGAGTCTAGGACTGCTTTTATTGTCCTGGTGGCCCAGAGGTAGCATACCCCGGTCACAATTATAAGATTGTGGGTTTGAATCCTGATGGGGTGAGGTGTTGATTATATGTAGAAGTCCGATTGCTTTATTGGGCTAATGAAATATATATGGATCCTCGTGTTTCCAAGCCGGATTTGGAAAAACGTTGCTCTGATCACATAAGCGGCATGGGTGGTCCCCATCAGAGGTTCACTGCGCCATAAGCTCGTTGAACAGGATTTGTGTGAAATATAGCAGAGTCTAGGACTGCTTTTAGTGTCCTGGTGGCCCAGAGGTAACATACCCCGGTCACAATTATAAGATCGTGGGCTTGAATCCTGGTAGGGTGAGGTGTTGATTATATGTAGAAGTCCGAGTGATTTATTGGGCTAATGAAATATATATGGATCCTCGTGTTTCCAAGCCGGATTTGGTAAAACGTTGCTCTGATCACCTAAGTGGCACAGGTGGTCCCCATTAGAGGTTCATGGCGCCATAAGGTCGTTGAACAGTCTTTGTGTGAAATATAGTAGAGTCTAGGACTGCTTTTATTGTCCTGGTGGCCCAGAGGTAACATGCCCCGGTCACAATTATAAGATCGTGGGTTTGAATCCTAGTGGGGTGAGGTGTTGATTATATGTAAAAGTCCGCGTGCTTTAATGGGCTAATGAAATATATATGGATCCTCTTGTTTCGTAGCCGGATTTGGTAAAACGTTGCTCTGATCACCTAAGCGGCACGGGTGGTCCCCATTAGAGGTTCACGGTGCCATAAGCCCGTTGAACAGGCCTTGTGTGAAATATAGCAGAGTCTAGGAATGCTTTTAGTTTCCTGGTGGCCCTGAGGTAACGTCGCCCGGTCACAATTATAAGACCATGGGTTCAAATCCTGGTGGGGTGAGGTGTTGATTATATGAAGAAGTCCGCGTGCTTTATTGGGCTAATAAAATATATATGGATCCTCGTGTTTCGAAGCCGCATTTGGTAAAACGTTGCTCTGATCACCTAAGATGCACGGGTGGTCCCCTATAGTGGTTCACAGTGCCATAAGCTCGTTGAAAAGGCTTTGTGTGAAATATAGCAGAGTCTAGGGCTGCTTTTATTGTCCTAGTGGCCCAGAGGTAGCATTCCCCGGTCACAATTATAAGATCGTGGGTTTGAATCCTGGTGGGGTGAGGTGTTGATTATAAGGCAGAAGTCCGCTGCGGCTTTTATTGGGCTAATGAAATATATATATGGACCTCGTGTTTTGAAGTTTATTTGGTAAAAACGTTACGCTGATCACCTAAGTGGCTAATGTGGTCCCCATTAGAGTGTCTGCTGCCCATAAGCTCGTTGAACAGGCTTTTGTGTGAAATATAGCAGAGTCTAGACTGCTTTTTTTCCCAGGCCCAGAGGCATGCTCCCCGCTCAATTATAAGATCTTGGGTTTAAATCCTGGTGGGGTGAGGTGTTGATTATATGTTGAAGTCCGCGTGCTTTATTGGGCTAATGAAATATATATGGATTCTCCTGTTTCGTAGCCGCATTTGGTAAAACGTTGCTCTGATCACCTAATTGGCACAGGTGGTCCCCATTAGAGGTTCACGACGCCATAAGCTCGTTGAACAGGCTTTGTGTGAAATATAGCAGGGTCTAGGACTGCTTTTATTGTCCTTGTGGCCCAGAGGTAGCGTTTCCCGGTCACAATTATAAGATCGTGGCTTCAAATCCTGGTGGGTGAGGCGTTGATTATATGTAGAAGTCTGCGTATGCTATTGGTCTAATGAAATATATATGGATCCTCGGGTTTCGAAGCCACATTTGCTAAAACGTTGCTCTGATCACCTAAGCGGCACGGGGGATCCCCATTAGAGGTTCACGGCGCCATAAGCTCGTTGAACAGGCTTTATGTGAAATATAGCAGAGTCTAGGACTGCTTTTATTGTCCTGGTGGCCCAGAGGTAGCGTTCCCCGGTCACAATTATAAGATCGTGGGTTCAAACCCTGGTGGGGTGAGGTGTTGATTAAATGTAGAAGCCCGCGCATGACATAATGAAATATATATGATCCTCGTGTTTCGAAGCCGGATTTGGTAAAACATTGCTCTGATCACCTAAGCAGCACGGGTGGTCCCCATTAGAGGTTCACGGCGCCATAAGCTAATTCAACAGGATTTGTGTGAAATATAACAGAGTCTAGGACTGCTTTTAGTGTCCTGGTGGCCCAGAGGTAGCGTTCCCCTGTCACAATTATAAGATCGTGGGTTCGAATCCTGGTGGGGTGAGGTGTTGATTATATGGAGAAGTCCGCGTGCTTTATTGGGCTAATGAAATATATATGGATCCTCGTGTTTCGATGCCGGATTTGGTTTAACGTTGCTCTGATCACTTAAGCAGCACGGGTGGTCCCCTATAGTGGTTCCCAGCGCCATAAGCTCGTTGAACCAGGCTTTGTGTGAAATATAGCAGAATCTAGGACTGCTTTTATTGTCCTGGTGGCTCAGAGGTAGCGCTCCCCGGTCACAATTATAAGATCGTGGGTTCAAATCCTGGTGGGGTGAGGTGTTGATTATATATAGAAGTCCGCGTGCTTTATTGGGCTAATGAAATATATATGGATACTCATGTTTCGAAGCCGCATTTGGTAAAACGTTGCTCTGATCACCTAAGTGGGACGGGTGGTCCCCATTAGAGGTTCACGGCGCCATAAGCTCCTTGAACAGGCTTTGTGTAAAATATAGCAGAGTCTAGGACTGCTTTTATTGTCCTAGTGGCCCAGAGGTAGCGTTCCCCGGTCACAATTTTAAGATCGTTGGTTGAAATCCTGGTGGGGTGAGGTGTTGATTATATGTAGAAGTTCGCGTGTTTTATTGGGCTAATGAAATGTATATAGATCCTCCTGTTTCGAAGCCGCATTTGGTAAAACGTTGTTATGATCACCTAAGCGGCACGGGTGGTCCCCATTAGATGTTCACGGTGCCATAAGCCCGTTGAACAGGCTTTGTGTGAAATATAGCAGAGTTTAGGACTGCTTTTATTGTCCTGGTGGCCCAGAGGTAGCGTTCCCCGGTCACAATTAGAAGATCATGGGTTCGAATCCTGGTGGGGTGAGGTGTTGATTATATGTAGAAGCCGCATGCTTTATTGGGGAATTAAATATATATGGATCCTCGTGTTTTGAAGCCGCATTTGGTAAAACGTTGCTCTGATCACCTAAGCAGCACGGGTGGTCCCCATTAGAGGTTCACGGCGCCATAAGGTCGTTGAACAGGCTTTGTGTGAAATATAGTAGAGTCTACGAATGCTTTTATTGTCCTGTTGGCCCAGAGGTAGCGCTCCCCGGTCACAATTATAAGATCGTGGCTTCAAATCCTGGTGGGGTGAGGCGTTGATTATATGTAGAAGTCCGCGTGCTTTATTGGGCTAATGAAATATATATGGATCCTCGTGTTTCAAAACCGCATTTGGTAAAGCGTTGCTCTGATCACCTAAGCGGCACGGGTGGTCCCCTATAGTGGTTCACAGCGCCATAAGCTCGTTTAACAGGCTTTGTGTGAAATATCGTAGAATCTAAGACTGCTTTTATTGTACTGGTGGCCCAGAGGTAGCATACCCCGGTTACAATTATAAGATTGTGGGTTTGAATCCTGGTGGGGTGAGGTGTTTGTTATATATAGAAGACCGACTGCTTTATTGGGCTAATGAAATATATATGGATCCTCGTGTTTCCAAGCCGGATTTGGTAAAACGCTGCTCTGATCACATAAGCGGCACGGGTGGTCCCCATTAGAGGTTCACTGCGCCATAAGCTCGTTGAACAGGATTTGTGTGAAATATAGCAGAGTCTAGGACTGCTTTTAGTGTCCCAGGCCCAGAGGTAGCATACCCCGGTCACAATTATAAGATCGTGGGTTTGAATCCTGGTGGGTTTAGGTGTTGATTATATGTAGAAGTCCGCGTGCTTTATTGGGCTAATGAAATATATATGGACCCTCGTGTTTTGAAACCGCATTTGGTAAAACGTTGCTCTGATCACCTAAGCGGCACAGGTGGTCCCCATTAGAGGTTCACGGCGCCATAAGCTCGTTGAACAGGCTTTGTGTGAAATATAGCAGAGTCTAGGACTGCTATTTTTTCCTGGTGGCCCAGAGGTAGCGTTCCCCGGTCACAATTATAAGATCTTGGGTTTAAATCCTGGTGGGGTGAGGTGTTGATTATATGTAGAAGTCCGCGTGCTTTCTTGTGCTAATGAAATATCTATGGATCCTCGTGTTTCCAAGCCGGATTTGGTAAAACGTTGCTCTTATCACCTAAGCGGCACGGGTGGTCCCCATTAGAGGTTCATCGCGCATAAGGTCGTTGAACAGGCTTTGTGTGAAATATAGTAGAGTCTAGGACTGCTTTTATTGTCCTGGTTGCCCAGAGGTAGCGTTCCCCGGTCACAATTATAAGATCGTTGGTTCACATCCTGGTGGGGTGAGGTGTTGATTATATGTAGAAGTCCGCGTGCTTTATTGGGCTAATGAAATATATATGGATCCTCGTGTTTCCGAGCCGGATTTGGTAAAACGTTGCTCTTATCACCTAAGCGGCACGGGTGGTCCCCTATAGTGGTTCACGGTGCCATAAGCTCATTGAACAGGCTTTGTGTGAAATATGACAGAGTCTAGGACTGCTTATAGTGTTCTCGTGGCCCATAGGTAGCATTCCTCGGTCACAATTATAAGATCGTGGATTTAAATCCTGGTGGGGTGAGGTGTTGATTATATGTAGAAGTCCGAGTGCTTTATTGGGCTAATGAAATATATATGGATTCTCGTATTTCGAAGCCGCATTTGGAAAAACGTTGCTCTGATCACCTAAGCGGCACGGGTGGTCCCAATGAGAGGTTCACGGCGCCATAAGCTCGTTGAACAGGCTTTGTTTGAAATATAGCAGAGTCTAGGACTGCTTTTATTGTCCTGGTGGCCCAGAGGTAGCGTTCCCCGGTCACAATTATAAGATCGTGGCTTCAAATCCTCGTGGGGTGAGGCGTTGATTATATGTAGAAGTCCGCGTGCTTTATTGGGCTAATGAAATATATATGGATCCTCGTGTTTCCACGCCGGATTTGGTAAACCTTGCTCTGATCACCTAAGCGGTACGGTGGTCTCCCATTAGAGGTCTGCGGCGCCATAAGGTCGTTGAACAGGCTTTGTGTGAAATATAGTAGAGTCTAGGACTGCTTATAGTGTCCTGGTGGCCCAGGTATGCCTCGGTCGCCACTATAAGACGCGGTTCAATCCCGGTGGAGTGAGGTGTTGATTATATGAGAAGTCCGCTGCTCTATTGGGCCACGAAATATATGGATCCTCGTGTTTCAAAACCGCATTTGGTAAAGCGTTGCTCTGATCACCTAAGCGGCACGGGTGGTCCCCTATAGTGGTTCACAGCGCCATAAGCTCGTTTAACAGGCTTTGTGTGAAATATAGTAGAATCTAGGACTGCTTTTATTGTACTGGTGGCCCAGAGGTAGCATACCCCGGTCACAATTATAAGATTGTGGGTTTGAATCCTGGTGGGGTGAGGTGTTGATTATATGTAGAAGCCGCGTGCTTTATTGGGGAATGAAATATATATGGATCCTCGTGTTTTGAAGCCGCATTTGGTAAAACGTTGCTCTGATCACCTAAGCAGCACGGGTGGTCCCCATTAGAGGTTCACGGCGCCATAAGGTCGTTGAACAGGCTTTGTGTGAAATATAGTAGAGTCTACGAATTCTTTTATTGTCCTGTTGGCCCAGAGGTAGCGTTCCCCGGTCACAATTATAAGATCGTGGCTTCAAATCCTGGTGGGGTGAGGCGTTGATTATATGTAGAAGTCCGCGTGCTTTTTTGGGCTAATGAAATATATATGGATCCTTGTGTTTCGAAACCGCATTTGGTAAAGCGTTGCTCTGATCACCTAAGCGGCACGGGTGGTCCCCTACAGTGGTTCACAGCCTATAAGCTGTTTAACAGGCTTTGTGTGAAATATAGTAGAGTCTAGGACTGTTTTTATTGTCCTGGTGGTGGGTCTAGGAGGTAAAGACATACCCCGTAACAAGCAATTATAAGATTGTGGGTTTGAATCCTGGTGGGGTGAGGTGTTGATTATATGTAGAAGTCCCGAGTGCTTTATTGGGCTAATGAAATATATATGGATCCTCGTGTTTCCAAGCCGGATTTGGTAAAACGTTGCTCTGATCACATAAGCGGCACGGGTGGTCCCCATTAGAGGTTCAATGCGCCATAAGCTCGCTGAACAGGATGTGTGAAATATAGCAGAGTCTAGGACTGCTTTTAGTGTCCTGGTGGCCCAGAGGTAGCATACCCCGGTCACAATTATATGATCGTGGGTTTGAATCCTGGTAGGGTGAGGTGTTGATTATATGTAGAAGTCCGAGTGATTTATTGGGCTAATGAAATATATATGGATCCTCGTGTTTCCAAGCCGGATTTGGTAAAACGATGCTCTGATCACCTAAGTGGCACAGGTGGTCCCCATTAGAGGTTCATGGCGCCATAAGTTCGTTGAACAATCTTTGTGTGAAATATAGTAGAGTCTAGGACTGCTTTTATTGTCCTGGTGGCCCAGAGGTAACATACCCCGGTCACAATTATAAGATCGTGGGTTTGAATCCTAGTGGGGTGAGGTGTTGATTATATGTAAAAGTCCGCGTCTTTTATTGGGCTAATGAAATATATATGGATCCTCGTGTTTCGTAGCCGGATTTGGTAAAACGTTGCTCTGATCACCTAAGCGGCACGGGTGGTCCCCATTAGAGGTTCACGGTGCCATAAGCTCGTTGAACAGGCTTTGTGTGAAATATAGCAGAGTCTAGGACTGCTTTTATTGTCCTGGTGGCCCAGAGGTAGCATCCCCCGGCCACAATTATAAGATCGTGGGTTCAAATCCTGGTGGGGTGAGGTGTTGATTATATGTAGAAGTCTGCGTGCTTTATTGGGCTAATGAAAATTATATGGATCCTCGGGTTTCGAAGCCGCATTTGGCAAAACGTTGCTCTGATCACCTAAGCGGCACGGGTGGTCCCCATTAGAGGTTCACGGTGCCATAAGCTCGTTCAACAGGCTTTGTGTGAAATATAGTAGAGTCTAGAACTGCTTTTATTGTCCTGGTGGCCCAGAGGTAGCATAGCCCGGTCACAATTATAAGATCGTGGGTTTGAATCCTGGTGCGGTGAGGTGTTGATTATATGTAGAAGTCCGCGTGCTTTATTGGGCTAATGAAATATATATGGACCCTCGTGTTTTGAAGCCGGATTTGGTAAAACGTTGCGCTGATCACCTAAGTGGCCAGGGTGGTCCCTATTAGAGGTTCACAGCGCCATAAGCTCGTTGAACAGGCTTTGTGTGAAATATAGCAGAGTCTAGACTGCTTTTTTTTTCTGGTGGCCCAGGAGGTAGCGCTCTCGTCACAATTATAAGATCTTGGGTTTAAATCCTGGTGGGGTGAGGTGTTGATTATATGTTGAAGTCCGCGTGCTTTATTGGGCTAATGAAATATATATGGATTCTCCTGTTTCAAAGCCGCCTTTGGTAAAACGTTGCTCTGATCACCTAAGTGGCACGGGTGGTCCCCATTAGAGGTTCACGACGCCATAAGCTCGTTGAACAGGCTTTGTGTGAAATATAGCAGAGTCTAAGACTGCTTTTATTGTCCTATTGGCCCAGAGGTAGCGTTCCCCGGTCACAATTTTAAGATCGGTGGTTGAAATCCTGGTGGGGTGAGGTGTTGATTATATGTAGAAGTTCGCGTGTTTTATTGGGCTAATGAAATATATATGGATCCTCCTGTTTCAAAGTCAAGACGGTAAAACGCTGGTTATGGATCACCTAAGCGCACGGTGGTCCCTATTAGATGTTCACGGGTACAGGGGCCCGCTGGAACAGGCTTTGTGTGAAATATAGCAGAGTCTAGGACTGCTTTTATTGTCCTGGTGGCCCAGAGGTAGCGTTCCCCGGTCACAATTAGAAGATCATGGGTTCGAATCCTGGTGGGGTGAGGTGTTGATTATATGTAGAAGCCGCGTGCTTTATTGGGGAATGAAATATATATGGATCCTCGTGTTTTGAAGCCGCATTTGGTAAAACGTTGTTATGATCACCTAAGCGGCACGGGTGGTCCCCATTAGATGTTCACGGTGCCATAAGCCCGTTGAACAGTCTTTGTGTGAAATATAGCAGAGTCTAGGACTGCATTTATTGTCCTGGTAGCCCAGAGGTAGCGTTCCCCGGTCACAATTATAAGATCGTGGCTTCAAATCCTGGTGGGAAGAGGCGTTGATTATAAGTAGAAGTCTGCGTGCATTATTGGGCTAATGAAATATATATGGATCCTCGGGTTTTGAAGCCGCATTTGGGTAAACGTTGCTCTGATCACCTAAGCGGCACGGGTGGTCCCCATTAGAGGTTCACTGTGCCATAAGCCCGTTGAACAGGCTTTGTGTGAAATATAGCAGAGTCTAGGACTGCTTTTTTTTCCTGGTGGCCCAGAGGTAGCGTTCCCCGGTCACAATTATAAGATCTTGGGTTTAAATCCTGGTGGGGTGAGGTGTTGATTATATGTAGAAGTCCGCGTGCTTTATTGGGCTAATGAAATATATATGGATTCTCCTGTTTCGAAAACGCATTAGGTAACACGTTGCTCTTATCACATAAGTGGCACGGATGGTCCCCATTAGAGGTTCACGACGCCATAAGCTCGTTGAACAGGCTTTGTGTGAAATATAGCAGAGTCTAGGACTGCTTTTATTGTCCTGGTTGCCCAGAGGTAGCGTTCCCCGGTCACAATTATAAGATCGTGGCTTCAAATCCTGGTGGGGTGAGGCGTTGATTATATGTAGAAGTCTGCGTGCTTTATTGGGCTAATGAAATATATATGGATCCTCGGGTTTCGAAGCCACATTTGGTTAAACGTTGCTCTGATCACCTAAGCGGCACGGGTGGTCCCCTATAGTGGTTCACAGCGTCATAAGCTCGTTGAACAGGCTTTGTGTGAAATATAGTAGAGTCTAGGATTGCTTTTATTGTCCTGGTGGCCCAGAGGTAGCGTCCCCCGGTCACAATTATAAGATCGTGGCTTCAAATCCTGGTGGGGTGAGACGTTGATTATATGTAGAAGTCGGCGTGCTTTATTGGGCTAATGAAAGATATATGGATCCTCGGGTTTCGAAGCCGCATTTGGTTAAACGTTGCTCTGATCACCTACGCGGCACGGGTGGTCCCCTATAGCGGTTCACAGCGCCATAAGCCTGCTGAATGCATTGTGTGAAATATAGTAGAGTCTAGGACTTTTATTGTCCTAGTGGCCCAGAGGCTCTCGGTCACAATTATTATAAGATTGTGGGGCTGAAATCCTGGTGGGGTGAGGTGTTGATTACGGAGAAGTCCGCTTGTTTTATTGGGCTAATGAAATATATATGGATCCTCGTGTTTCGTCAAGATTTGGTAAACGTTGCTCTGATCAATTAAGCGCACGTGGTGGTCCCCATTAGAGGTTCACTTAAGCCATAAGCTTCCGTTAAACAGGCTTAGAAATATATTAGAGTTCTTAGGACTGCTTTTATTGGGTCCTGGTGGCCCAGAGGCATGCTCCCCGGTCACAATTATAAGATCTTGGCTTAAATCCTGGTGGGTGAGGTGTTGATTATATGGTGAAGTCCGCTGCGGCTTTTATTGGGCTAATGAAATATATGCGGATTCTCCTGCTTCGAAGCCGGATTTGGTAAAACGGCGCTCTGATCACCTAAGTGGCACGGGTGGTCCCCATTAGAGGTTCACGACGCCATTAGCTCGTTGAACAGGCTTTGTGTGAAATATAGCAGAGTCTAGGACTGCTTTTATTGTCCTGAGTAGCCCAGAGGTAGCGTTCCCCGGTCACAATTATAAGATCGTGGCTTCAAATCCTGGTGGGGTGAGGTGTTGATTATATGTAGAAGTCTGTGTGCGTTATTGGGCTAATGAAATATATATGGATCCTCGGGTTTGAAGCCGCATTTGGGTAAACGTTGCTCTGATCACCTAAGCGGCACGGGTGGTCCCCTATAGTGATTCACGGCGCCATAAGCTCGTTGAACAGGCTTTGTGTGAAATATAGCAGAGTCTAGGACTGCTTTTATTGTCCTAGTGGCCCATAGGTAGCGTTCCTCGGTCACAATTATAAGATCGTGGGTTCGAATCCTGGTGGAGTGAGGTGTTGATTATATGTAGAAGTCCGCGTGCTTTATTGGGCTAATGAAATATATATGGATCCTCGTGTTTCCAGCCGGATTTGGTAAAACGTTGTTCTGATCACCTAAGCGGTACGGTGGTCCCCATTAGAGGTTCATGGCGCCATAAGGTCGTTGAACAGGCTTTGTGTGAAATATAGTAGAGTCTAGGACTGCTTATAGTGTCCTGGTGGCCCATAGGTAGCGTTCCTCGGTCACAATTATAAGATCGTGGGTTCGAATCCTGGTGGAGTGAGGTGTTGATTATATGTAGAAGTCCGCGTGCTCTATTGGGCTAATGAAATATAAATGGATCCTTGTGTTTCGAAGCCGGATTTGGTAAAACGTTGCTCTGATCACCTAAGTGGCACGGGTGGTCCCCATTAGAGGTTCACGGCGCCATAAAATCGCTGAACAGGCTTTGTGTGAAATATAGTAGAGTCTAGGACTGCTTTTGCTTGTCCTAGTGGCCCAGAGGTAGCGTTCTCGGTCACAATTATAAGATCGTGGGTTCAAATCCTGGTGGGGTGGAGAGGTGTTGATTATATGTAGAAGTCCGCGGCTTTTATTGTGCTAATGAAATATCTATGGATCCTCGTGTTTCTGGCCGGATTTGGTAAAACGTTGCTCTTATCACCTAAGCGCACGCGGGTGGTCCCCTTAGTTCATCGCTACTTACAAGGTCATGGAACAGGCTTTGTGTGAAATATAGCAGAGTCTAGGAATGCTTTTATTGTCCTGGTTGCCCAGAGGTAGCGTTCCCCGGTCACAATTATAAGATCGTGGCTTCAAATCCTGGTGGGGTGAGGCGTTGATTATATGTAGAAGTCTGTGTGCGTTATTGGGCTAATGAAACATATATGGATCCTCGGGTTTTGAAGCCGCATTTGGGTAAACGTTGCTCTGATCACCTAAGCGGCACGGGTGGTCCCCTATAGTGGTTCACGGCGCCATAAGCTCGTTGAACAGGCTTTGTGTGAAATATAGCAGAGTCTAGGACTGCTTTTATTGTCCTTGTGGCCCAGAGGTAGCGTTCCCCGGTCACAATTATAAGATCGTTGGTTGAAATCCTGGTGGGGTGAGGTGTTGATTATATGTAGAAGTTCGCGTGCTTTATTGTGCTAATGAAATATCTATGGATCCTCGTGTTTCCAAGCCGGATATTGGTAAAACGTTGCTCTTATCACCTAAGCGGCACGGGTGGTCCCCCTTAGAAGTTCATCGCGCCATAAGGTCGTTGAACAGGCTTTGTGTGAAATATAGTAGAGTCTAGGACTGCTTTTATTGTCCTGGTGGCCCAGAGGTAGCATAGCCCGGTCACAATTTTAAGATCGTGGGTTCGAATCCTGGTGGAGTGAGGTGTTGATTATATGTAGAAGTCCGCGTGCTTTATTGGGCTAATGAAATATATATGGATACTCGTGTTTCCACGCCGGATTTGGTAAACCTTGCTCTGATCACCTAAGCGGTACGGTGGTCCCCATTAGAGGTTCATGGCGCCATAAGGTCGTTGAACAGGCTTTGTGTGAAATATATTAGAGTGTAGGACAGCTTATAGTGTCCTGGTGGCCCATAGGTAGCGTTCCTCGGTCACAATTATAAGATTGTGGGTTTGAATCCTGGTGGGGTGAGGTGTTGATTATATGTAGAAGTCCGAGTGCTTTATTGGGCTAATGAAATATGTATGGATCCTTGTGTTTCGAAGCCGGATTTGGTAAAACGTTGCTCTGATCACCTAAGTGGCACAGATGGTCCCCATTAGAGGTTCACAGCACCATAAGCTCGTTGAACAGGCTTTGTGTGAAATATAGCAGAGTCTAGGACTGCTTTTATTGTACTGGTGGCCCAGAGGTAGCGTTCCCCGGTCACAATTAGAAGATCATGGGTTCGAATCCTGGTGGGGTGAGGTGTTGATTATAAGTAGAAGCCGCGTGCTTTATTGGGGAATGAAATATGTATGGATCCTCGTGTTTTGAAGCCGCATTTGGTAAAACGTTGCTCTGATCACCTAAGCAGCACGGGTGGTCCCCATTAGAGGTTCACGGCGCCATAAGGTCGTTGAACAGGCTTTGTGTGAAATATAGTAGAGTCTACGAATGCTTTTATTGTCCTGTTGGCCCAGAGGTAGCGTTCCCCGGTCACAATTATAAGATCGTGGCTTCAAATCCTGGTGGGGTGAGGCGTTGATTATATGTAGAAGTCCGCGTGCTTTTTTGGGCTAATGAAATATATATGGATCATCGTGTTTCGAAACCGCATTTGGTAAAGCGTTGCTCTGATCACCTAAGCGGCACGGGTGGTCCCCTACAGTGGTTCACAGCGCCATAAGCTCCTTTAACAGGCTTTGTGTGAAATATAGTAGAGTCTAGGACTGCTTTTATTGTCCTGGTGGCCCAGAGGTAGCATAACCCGGTCACAATTATAAGATTGTGGGTTTGAATCCTGGTGGGGTGAGGTGTTGATTATATGTAGAAGTCCGAGTGCTTTATTGGGCTAATGAAATATATATGGATCCTCGTGTTTCCAAGCCGGATTTGGTAAAACGTTGCTCTCATCACATAAGCGGCACGGGTGGTCCCCATTAGAGGTTCACGGCGCCATAAGCTCGTTGAACAGGCTTTGTGTGAAATATAGCAGAGTCTAGGACTGCTTTTATTGTCCTTGTGGCCCAGAGGTAGCGTTCCCCGGTAACAATTATAAGATCGTTGGTTGAAATCCTGGTTGGGTGAGGTGTTGATTATATGTAGAAGTTCGCGTGCTTTATTGGGCTAATGAAATACATATGGATCCTCCTGTTTCGAAGCCGCATTTGGTAAAACGTTGTTATGATCACCTAAGCGGCACGGGTGGTCCCCATTAGAGGTTCACGGCGCCATAAGGTCGTTCAACAGGCTTTGTGTGAAATATAGTAGAGTCTACGAATGCTTTTATTGTCCTGTTGGCCCAGAGGTAGCGTTCCCCAGTCACAATTATAAGATCGTGGCTTCAAATCCTGGTGGGGTGAGGTGTTGATTATATGTAGAAGTCCCATGGTTTTATTGGGCTAATGAAGCCGATATAAGGATTCTCCTGTTTCGAAGCCGCAGATTAGGTAAACACGTTGCTCTGATCACATGGCGGCACTGGTGGTCCCTATTATAGTTCACGACGTTACAAGCTCGTTGAACAGGCTTAGGGGAAATATAGCAGAGTCTAGGACTGCTTTTATTGTCCTGTTGCCCAGAGGTAGCGTTTCTCGTCACAATTATAAGATCGTGGTCAAATCCTGGTGGGTGAGGCGTTGATTATATGTAGAAGTCTGCGTGCTTTATTGGGCTAATGAAATATATATGGATCCTCGGGTTTCGAAGCCGCATTTAGTTAAACGTTGCTCTGATCACCTAAGCGGCACGGGTGGTCCCTATAGTGGTTCACAGCATCATAAGCTCGTTGAACAGGCTTTGTGTGAAATATAGTAGAGTCTAGGATTGCTTTTATTGTCCTGGTGGCCCAGAGGTAGCGTCCCCCGGTCACAATTATAAGATCGTGGCTTCAAATCCTGGTGGGGTGAGGCGTTGATTATATGTAGAAGTCTGCGTGCTTTATTGGGCTAATGAAATATATATAGATCCTCGGGTTTCGAAGCCGCATTTGGTTAAACGTTGCTCTGATCACCTATGCGGCATGGGTGGTCCCCTATAGTGGTTCACAGCGCCATAAGCTCGTTGAACAGGCATTGTGTGAAATATAGTAGAGTCTAGGACTGCTTTTATTGTCCTAGTGGCCCAGAGGTAGCGTTCCCCTGTCACAATTATAAGATTGTGGGTTGAAATCCTGGTGGGGTGAGGTGTTGATTATATGAGAAGTCCGCTGCTTTTATTGGGCTAAAGAAATATATACATCCTCGGTTTCGAAGCTAGCACCGGTAAAAACGTTGCTCTGATCACCTAAGCGTGCACGTGGTGGTCCCATTAGGTTCACGGCTACCACAAGCCTGCTAAAACAGGCTTTGTGTGAAATATAGTAGAGTCTAGGACTGCTTTTATTGTCCCAGGCCCAGAGGTAGCGCCTCCGGTCACAATTATAAGATCTTGGGTTTAAATCCTGGTGGGGTGAGGTGTTGATTATATGTAGAAGTCCGCTGCGGCTTTTATTGGGCTAATGAAATATATATGGATTCTCCTGTTTCGAAGCCGCATTTGGTAAAACGTTGCTCTGATCACCTAAGTGGCACGGGTGATCCCCATTAGAGGTTCACGACGCCATTAGCTCGTTGAACAGGCTTTGTGTGAAATATAGCAGAGTCTAGGACTGCTTTTATTGTCCTGGTGGCCCAGAGGTAGCGTTCCCCGGTCACAATTATAAGATCGTGGCTTCAAATCCTAGTGGGGTGAGGCGTTGATTATATGTAGAAGTCTGCGTGCTTTATTGGGCTAATGAAATATATATGGATCCTCGGGTTTCGAAGCCGGATTTGGTGAAACGTTGCTCTGATCACCTAAGCGGCACGGGTGGTCCCCTATAGTGGTTCACACCGCCATAATCTCGTTTAACAGGCTTTGTGTGAAATATAGTAGAGTCTAGGACTGCTTTTATTGTCCTGGTGGCCCAGAGGTAGCATACCCCGGTCACAATTATAAGATCGCGGTTGAAACCTGGTGGGGTGAGGTGTTGATTATATGTGGTGAAGTCCGCTAGTTTTATTGGGCTAATGAAATATATATGGATCTCCTGTTTCGAAGCCGCATTTGGTAAAACGTTGCTCTGATCACCTGCTGCACGGGTGGTCCCCACAGATGTTCACGTGCCATGTCTGCTGAACAGGCTTTGTGTGAAATATAGCAGAGTCTAGACTGCTTTTATTGGTCCTGGTGGCCCAGAGGTAGCGTTCCCCGGTCACAATTAGGAAGATCAAGGGTCTGGAATCCTGGTGGGGTGAGGTGTTGATTATATGTAGAAGCCGCGTGCTTTATTGGGGAATGAAATATATATGGATCCTCGTGTTTTGAAGCCGCATTTGCTAAAACGTTGCTCTGATCATCTAAGCAGCACGGGTGGTCCCCTATAGTGGTTCACAGCGCCATAAGCTCGTTTAACAGGATTTGTGTGAAATATAGTAGAGTCTAGGACTGCTTTTATTGTCCTGGTGGCCCAGAAGTAGCATTCCCCGGTCACAATTATAAGATTGTGGGTTTGAATCCTGGTGGGGTGAGGTGTTTGTTATATATAGAAGTCCGACTGCTTTATTGGGCTAATGAAATATATATGGATCCTCGTGTTTCCAAGCCGGATTTGGTAAAACGTTGCTTTGATCACATAAGCGGCACGGGTGGTCCCCATTAGAGGTTCACTGCGCCATAAGCTCGTTGAACAGGATTTGTGTGAAATATAGCAGAGTCTAGGACTGCTTTTAGTGTCCTGGTGGCCCAGAGGTAGCATACCCCGGTCACAATTATAAGATCGTGGGTTTGAATCCTAGTGGGGTGAGGTGTTGATTATATGTAGAAGTCCGCGTGCTTTATTGGGCTAATGAAATATATATGGACCCTTTTGTTTTGAAGCGGTATTTGGTAAAACGTTGCTCTGATCACCTAAGCGGCACAGGTGGTCCCCATTAGAGGTTCACGGCGCCATAAGCTCGTTGAACAGGCTTTGTGTGAAATATAGCAGAGTCTAGGACTGCTTTTATTGTCCTGGTTGCCCAGAGGTAGCGTTCCCCGGTCACAATTATAAGATCGTGGCTTCAAATCCTGGTGGGGTGAGGCGTTGATTATATGTAGAAGTCTGCGTGCTTTATTGGGCTAATGAAATATATATGGATCCTCGGGTTTCGAAGCAGCCTTTGGTTAAACGTTGCTCTGATCACCTAAGCGGCACGGGTGGTCCCCTATAGTGGTTCACGGCGCCATAAGCTCGTTGAACAGGCATTGTGTGAAATATAGTAGAGTCTAGGACTGCTTTTATTGTCCTAGTGGCCCAGAGGTAGCGTTCCCCGGTCACAATTATAAGATTGTGGGTTGAAATCCTGGTGGGGTGAGGTGTTGATTATATGGAGAAGTCCGCTTGCTTTATTGGGCTAAAGAAATATATATGGATCCTCGTGTTTCGAAGCCGCATTTGGTAAAACGTTGCTCTGATCACCTAAGCGGCACGGGTGGTCCCCATTAGAGGTTCACGGCGCCATTAGCTCGTTAAACAGGCTTTGTGTGAAATATAGTAGAGTCTAGGACTGCTTTTATTGTCCTGGTGGCCCAGAGGTAGCGTTCCCCGGCCACAATTATAAGATCTTGGGTTTAAATCCTGGTGGGGTGAGGTGTTGATTATATGTAGAAGTCCGCGTGCTTTATTGGGCTAATGAAATATATATTGATTCTCCTGTTTCGAAGCCGCATCTGGTAAAACGTTGCTCTGATCACCTAAGTGGCACGGGTGGTCCCCATTAGAGGTTCACGACGCCATTAGCTCGTTGAACAGGCTTTGTGTGAAATATAGCAGAGTCTAGGACTTCTTTTATTGTCCTGGTGGCCCAGAGGTAGCGTTCCCTGGTCACAATTATAAGATCGTGGCTTCAAATCCTAGTGGGGTGAGGCGTTGATTATATGTAGAAGTCTGCGTGCGTTATTGGGCTAATGAAATATATATGGATCCTCGGGTTTTGAAGCCGCATTTGGGTAAACGTTGCTCTGATCACCTAAGCGGCACGGGTGGTCACCTATAGTGGTTCACGGCGCCATAAGCTCGTTGAACAGGTTTGTGTGAAATATAGCAGAGTCTAGGACTGCTTTTATTGTCCTAGTGGCCCAGAGGTAGCGTTCCCCGGTCACAATTTTAAGATCGTTGGTTGAAATCCTGGTGGGGTGAGGTGCTGATTATATGTAGAAGTTCGCGTGCTTTATTGGGCTAATGAAATATATATGGATCCTCCTGTTTCGAAGCCGCATTTGGTAAAACGTTGTTATGATCACCTAAGCGGCACGGGTGGTCCCCATTAGATGTTCACGGTGCCATAAGCCCGTTGAACAGGCTTTGTGTGAAATATAGCAGAGTCTAGGACTACTTTTATTGTCCTGGTGGCCCAGAGGTAGCGTTCCCCGGTCACAATTAGAAGATCATGGGTTCGAATCCTGGTGGGGTGAGGTGTTGATTATATGTAGAAGCCGCGTGCTTTATTGAGGAATGAAATATATATGGATCCTCGTATTTTGAAGCCGCATTTGGTAAAACGTTGCTCTGATCACCTAAGCAGCACGGGTGGTCCCCATTAGAGGTTCACGGCGCCATAAGGTCGTTGAACAGGCTTTGTGTGAAATATAGTAGAGTCTACGAATGCTTTTATTGTCCTGTTGGCCCAGAGGTAGCGTTCCCCAGTCACAATTTTAAGATCGTGGCTTCAAATCCTGGTGGGGTGAGGCGTTGATTATATGTAGAAGTCCGCGTGCTTTATTGGGCTAATGAAATATATATGGATCCTCGTGTTTCAAAACCGCATTTGGTAAAGCGTTGCTCTGATCACCTAAGCGGCACGGGTGGTCCCCTATAGTGGTTCACAGCGCCATAAGCTCGTTTAACAGGCTTTGTGTGAAATATCGTAGAATCTAAGACTGCTTTTATTGTACTGGTGGCCCAGAGGTAGCATACCCCGGTCACAATTATAAGATCGTGGGTTTGAATCCTAGTGGGGTGAGGTGTTGATTATATGTAGAAGTCCGCGTGCTTTATTGGGCTAATGAAATATATATGGACCCTTTTGTTTTGAAGCCGCATTTGGTAAAACGTTGCTCTGATCACCTAAGCGGCACAGGTGGTCCCCATTAGAGGTTCACGGCGCCATAAGCTCGTTGAACAGGCTTTGTGTGAAATATAGCAGAGTCTAGGACTGCTTTTATTGTCCTGCTTGCCCAGAGGTAGCGTTCCCGTCACAATTATAAGATCGTGGGCTTTAAACTGGTGGGTGAGGCGTTGATTATATGTGGTGTCTGCGTGCTTTATTGGGCTAATGAAATATATATGGATCCTCGGGTTTCGAAGCCGCATTTGGTTAAACGTTGCTCTGATCACCTAAGCGGCACGGGTGGTCCCCTATAGTGGTTCACGGCGCCATAAGCTCGTTGAACAGGCACTGTGTGAAATATAGCAGAGTCTAGGACTGCTTTTATTGTCCTAGTGGCCCAGAGGTAGCGTTCCCTGGTCACAATTTTAAGATCGTTGGTTGAAATCCTGGTGGGGTGAGGTGTTGATTATATGTAGAAGTTCGCGTGCTTTATTGGGCTAATGAAATATATATGGATCCTCCTGTTTCGAAGCCGCATTTGGTAAAACGTTGTTATGATCACCTAAGCCCGTTGAACAGGCTTTGTGTGAAATATAGCAGAGTCTAGGACTGCTTTTATTGTCCTGGTGGCCCAGAGGTAGCGTTCCCCGGTCACAATTAGAAGATCATGGGTTCGAATCCTGGTGGGGTGAGGTGTTGATTATATGTAGAAGCCGCGTGCTTTATTGGGGAATGAAATATATATGGATCCTCGTGTTTTGAAGCCGCATTTGGTAAAACGTTGCTCTGATCACCTAAGCAGCACGGGTGTTCCCCATTAGAGGTTCACGGCGCCATAAGGTCGCTGAACAAGCTCTGTGTGAAATATAGTAGAGTCTACGAATGCTTTTATTGTCCTGTTGGCCCAGAGGTAGCGTTCCCCGGTCACAATTATAAGATCGTGTCTTCAAATCCTGATGGGGTGAGGCGTTGATTAAATGTAGAAGTCCGCGTGCTTTATTGGGCTAATGAAATATATATGGATCCTCGTGTTTGAAAACCGCATTTGGTAAAGCGTTGCTCTGATCACCTAAGCGGCACGGGTGGTCCCCTATAGTGGTTCACACCGCCATAAGCTCGTTTAACAGGCTTTGTGTGAAATATAGTAGAGTCTAGGACTGCTTTTATTGTCCTGGTGGCCCAGAGGTAGCATACCCCGGTCACAATTATAATATTGTGGGTTTGAATCCTGGTGGGGTGAGGTGTTTTTTATATATAGAAGTCCGACTGCTTTATTGGGCTAATGAAATATATATGGATCCTCGTGTTTAAAACGGCTTTGGTAAAACGTTGTTCTGATCACATAAGCGGCACGGGTGGTCCCCATTAGAGGTTCACTGCGCCATAAGCTCGTTGAACAGGATTTGTGTGAAATATAGCAGAGTCTAGGACTGCTTTTAGTGTCCTGGTGACCCAGAGGTAGCATACCCCGGTCACAATTATAAGATCGTGGGTTTGAATCCTAGTGGGGTGAGGTGTTGATTATATGTAGAAGTCCGCGTGCTTTATTGGGCTAATGAAATATATATGGACCCTCGTGTTTTGAAGCCGCATTTGGTAAAACGTTGCTCTGATCACCTAAGCGGCACGGGTGGTCCCCATTAGAGGTTCATGGCGCCATAAGCTCGTTGAACAGGCTTTTGTGTGAAATATAGCAGAGTCTAGGATTGCTTTTTTTCCAGGTGGCCCAGAGGTAGCGTTCCCCGGTCACAATTATAAGATCTTGGGTTTAAATCCTGGTGGGGTGTGGTGTTGATTATATGTAGAAGTCCGCGTGCTTTATTGGGCTAATGAAATATATATGGATTCTCCTGTTTCAAAGCCGCATTAGGTAACACGTTGCTCTGATCACCTACGCGGCACGGGTGGTCCCCTATAGTGGTTCACAGCGCCATAAGCTCGTTGAACAGGCATTGTGTGAAATATAGTAGAGTCTAGGACTGCTTTTATTGTCCTAGTGGCCCAGAGGTAGCGTTCCCCGGTCACAATTATAAGATCGTTGGGTTGAAATCCTGGTGGGGTGAGGTGTTGATTATATGTAGAAGTTCGCGTGCTTTATTGGGCTAATGAAATATATATGGATCCTCGGGTTTCGAAGCCGCATTTGGTAAAACGTTGCTCTGATCACCTACGCGGCACGGGTGGTCCCCTATAGTGGTTCACAGCGCCATAAGCTCGTTGAACAGGCATTGTGTGAAATATATTAGAGTCTAGGACTGCTTTTTATTGTCCTGGTGGCCAGAGGTAGCGTTCCCCGGTCACAATTATAAGATCTTGGGTTTAAATCCTGGTGGGGTGAGGTGTTGATTATATGTAGAAGTCCGCGTGCTTTATTGGGCTAATGAAATATATATGGATCCTCGTGTTTCGAAGCGGCATTTGGTAAAACGTTGCTCTGATCACCTAAGCGGCACGGGTGGTCCCCATTAGAGGTTCACGGCGCCATAAGCTCGTTGAACAGGCTTTGTGTGAAATATAGCAGAGTCTAGGACTGCTTTTATTGTCCTGGTGGCCCAGAGGTAGCGTTCCCCGGTCACAATTATAAGATCGTGGCTTCAAATCCTGGTGGGGTGAGGCTTTGATTATATGTAGAAGTCTGCGTGCGTTATTGGGCTAATGAAATATATATGGATCCTCGGGTTTTGAAGCCGCATTTGGGTAAACGTTGCTCTGATCACCTAAGCGGCACGGGTGGTCCCCTATAGTGGTTCACGGCGCCATAAGCTCGTTGAACAGGCTTTGTGTGAAATATAGCAGAGACTAGGACTGCTTTTATTGTCCTAGTGGCCCAGAGGTAGCGTTCCCCGGTCACAATTTTAAGATCGTTGGTTGAAATCCTGGTGGGGTGAGGTGTTGATTATATGTAGAAGTTCGCGTGCTTTATTGGGCTAATGAAATATATATGGATCCTCCTGTTTCGAAGCCGCATTTGGTAAAACGTTGTTATGATCACCTAAGCGGCACGGGTGGTCCCCATTAGATGTTCACGGTGCCATAAGCCCGTTGAACAGGCTTTGTGTGAAATATAGCAGAGTCTAGGACTGCTTTTATTGTCCTGGTGGCCCAGAGGTAGCGTTCCCCGGTCACAATTAGAAGATCATGGGTTCGAATCCTGGTGGGGTGAGGTGTTGATTATATGTAGAAGCCGCGTGCTTTATTGGGGAATGAAATATATATGGATCCTCGTGTTTTGAAGCCGCATTTGGTAAAACGTTGCTCTGATCACCTAAGCAGCACGGGTGGTCCCCATTAGAGGTTCACGGCGCCATAAGGTCGTTGAACAGGCTTTGTGTGAAATATAGTAGAGTCTACGAATGCTTTTATTGTCCTGTTGGCCCAGAGGTAGCGTTCCCCAGTCACAATTATAAGATCGTGGCTTCAAATCCTGGTGGGGTGAGGCGTTGATTATATGTAGAAGTCCGCGTGCTTTATTGGGCTAATGAAATATATATGGATCCTCGTGTTTGAAAACCGCATTTGGTAAAGCGTTGCTCTGATCACCTAAGCGGCACGGGTGGTCCCCTATAGTGGTTCACACCGCCATAAGCTCGTTTAACAGGCTTTGTGTGAAATATAGTAGAGTCTAGGACTGCTTTTATTGTCCTGGTGGCCCAGAGGTAGCATACCCCGGTCACAATTATAATATTGTGGGTTTGAATCCTGGTGGGGTGAGGTGTTTTTTATATATAGAAGTCCGACTGCTTTATTGGGCTAATGAAATATATATGGATCCTCGTGTTTAAAACGGCTTTGGTAAAACGTTGCTCTGATCACATAAGCGGCACGGGTGGTCCCCATTAGAGGTTCACTGCGCCATAAGCTCGTTGAACAGGATTTGTGTGAAATATAGCAGAGTCTAGGACTGCTTTTAGTGTCCTGGTGGCCCAGAGGTAGCATACCCCGGTCACAATTATAAGATCGTGGGTTTGAATCCTAGTGGGGTGAGGTGTTGATTATATGTAGAAGTCCGCGTGCTTTATTGGGCTAATGAAATATATATGGATCCTCGTGTTTCAAAACCGCATTTGGTAAAGCGTTGCTCTGATCACCTAAGCGGCACGGGTGGTCCCCTATAGTGGTTCACAGTGCCATAAGCTCGTTTAACGGGCTTTGTGTGAAATATAGTAGAGTCTAGGACTGCTTTTATTGTCCTGGTGGCCCAGAGGTAGCATACCCGGTCACAATTATAAGATTGTGGGTTTGAATCCTGGTGGGGTGAGGTGTTGATTATATATATAGAAGTCCGAGCGCTTTATTGGGCTAATGAAATATATATGGATCCTCGTGTTTCCAAGCCGGATTTGGTAAAACGTTGCTCTGATCACATAAGCGGCACGGGTGGACCCATTAGAGGTTCACTGCACCATAAGCTCGTTGAAAAGGATTTGTGTGAAATATAGCAGAGTCTAGGACTGCGTTTAGTGTCCTGGTGGCCCAGAGGTAGCATACCCCGGTCACAATTATAAGATCGTGGGTTTGAATCCTAGTGGGGTGAGGTGTTGATTATATGTAGAAGTCCGCGTGCTTTATTGGGCTAATGAAATATATATGGATTCTCCTGTTTCGAAGCCGCATTTGGTAAAACGTTGCTCTGATCACCTAAGTGGCACGGGTGGTCCCCATTAGAGGTTCACAGCCCCATAAGCTCATTCAACAGGCTTTGTGTGAAATATAACAGAGTCAAGGACTGCTTTTATTGTCCTGGTAGCCCAGAGGCAGTGTTCCCCGGTCACAATTATAAGATCGTGGGTTCATATCCTGTTGGGGTGAGGTGGTGATTATATGTAGAAGTCCGCGTGCTTTATTGGGCTAATGAAATATATATGGATCCTCGTGTTTCGAAGCCGGATTTGGTAAAACGTTGCTCTGAACACCTAAGCGGCACTGGTGGTCCCCAGTAGAGGTTCACGGCGCCATAAGCTCGTTGAACAGGTTTTGCGTAAAATATAACAGAGTCTAGGACTGCTTTTAGTGTCCTGTTGGTCCACAGGTAGCGTTCCCTGGTCAGAATTATAAGATTTTGGGTTTGAATCCTGGTGGGGTGAGGTTTTGATTATATGTAGAAGTCCGCGTGCTTTATCTGGCTAATGAAATATATATGGATCCTCGTTTTTCGAAGCCGGATTTGGTAAAAAGTTGCTCTAATCACCTAAGCGGCACGGGTGGTCCCCATTAGAGGTTCACGGCGCCATAAGCTCGTTCAAAAGGCTTTGTGTGAAATATAACAGAGTCTAGGACTGCTTTTAGTGTCCTGGTGGCCCAGAGGTAGCGTTCCCCGGTCACAATTATAAGATCGTGGGTTCAAATCCTGGTGGGGTTAGGTGTTGATTATATGTAGAAATCTGCGTGCTTTTTTGGGCTAATGAAATATATATCGATCCTCGTGTTTCGAAGCCGGATTTGGTAAAACGTTGCTCTGATCACCTAAGTGGCACGGGTGGTCCCCATTAGAGGTTCACACCGTCATAAGCTCGTTGAACACGCTTTGTGTGAAATATAGCAGAGTCAAGGACTGCTTTTATTGTCCTGGTAGCCCAGAGGCAGTGTTCCCCGGTCACAATTATAAGATCGTGTGTTCGAATCCTGGTGGGGTGCGGTGTTGATTATATGTAGAAGCCCGCGTGATTATTGGGCAATTGAAATATATATGGATCCTCGTGTTTCGAAGCCGGATTTAGTAAAACGTTCCTCTGAACACCTAAGCGGCACTGGTGGTCCCCAGTTGAGGTTCAGGGCGCCATAAGCTCGTTGAACAGACTTTGCGTGAAATATAACAGAGTCTAGGACTGCTTTTATTGTCCTGGTGGCCCAGAGGTAGCATTCTCCGGTCACAATTATAAGATCGTGGGTTCATATCCTGTTGGGGTGAGGTGGTGATTATATGTAGAAGTCCGCGTGCTTTATTGGGCTAATGAAATATATATGGATCCTCGTGTTTCCAAGCCGGATTTGGTAAACGTTGCTCTGATCACCTAAGCGGCACGGGTGGTCCCTATTAGAGGTTCACGGTGCCATAAGCTCGTAAACAGGCTTTGTGTGAAATATAACAGAGTCTAGGACTGCTTTTAGTGTCCTGGTGGCCCAGAGGTAGTGTTCCCCGGTCACACTTATAAGATCTTGGGTTCGAATCCTGTTGGGGTGAGGTGTTGATTATATGTAGATGTCCCCGTGCTTTATTGGGCTAATGAAATATAAATGGATCCTCTAGTTTCCAATCCGCATTTGGTAAAACGTTGCTCTGATCACCTGAGCGGCACGGGTGGTCCCCATTAGAGGTTCACAGTGCCATAAGCTCGTTGAACAGGCTTTGTGTGAAATATAACAGAGTCTAGGACTGCTTTTAGTGTCCTGGTGGCCCAGAGGTACCATTCCCCGGTCACAATTATAAGATCGTGGGTTCGAATCCTGGTAGGGGTGAGGTGTTGATTATATGTAGAAATATGTGTGCTTTATTAGGCTAATGAAATATATATCGATCCTCGTGTTTCGAAGCCGGATTTGGTAAAACGTTTCTCTGATCACCGAAGTGGCACGGGTGGTCCCCATTAGAGGTTCACGGCACCATAAGCTCATTGAACATGAGGCTTTGTGTGAAATATAACAGAGGCTAGGACTGCTTTTAGTGTCCTGGTGGCCCAGAGGTAGCGTTCCCCAGTCACAATTATAAGATCGTGAGTTCGAATCCTGGTGGGGTGAGGTGTTGATTATATGTAGAAGTGTGCGTGCTTTATTGGGCTAATGAAATAGATATGGATCCTCGTTTTTCGAAGCCGGATTTGGTTAAACGTTGCTCTGATCACCTAAGCGGAAGGGGTGGCCCCCATTAGAGGTTCACGGCGCCATAAGTTCGTTCAACAGGCTTTGTGTGAAATATAACAGTGTCTTGGACTGCTTATAGTGTCCTGGTGGCCCAGACTGGTAGTGTTCCCCGGTCACAATTATAAGATCATGGGTTCAAATCCTGGTGGGGTGAGGTGTTGATTATATTTAAAAGTGTGCATGCTTTATTGGGTTAATGAAATAGATATGGATCCTCGTGTTTTGAAGCCGGATTTGGTAAAACGTTGCTCTGATCACCTAAGTGGCACGGGTGGTCCCCATTAGAGGTTCACGGCGCCATAAGCTCATTCAACAGGCTTTGTGTGAAATATAACAGAGTCTAGGACTGCTTTTATTGTCCTGGTGGTCCACAGGTAGCATTCCCTGGTCACAATTATCAGATTTTGGGTTTGAATCCTATTGGGGTGAGGTGTTGATTATATCTAGACATCCGCGTGCTTTATTGGGCTAATGAAACATATATTAGGGTGTGTCATACGGAGGCGAATTTTTTTTTTTGGAGTTTGAAAAGTTTTCATTTTTTGCTAGGTAAATTTTAACTTGAAATCTTATGAAAATTCAGTGTTCCCACCCTTTTACCAACACCACTAAATAGCTTATTTAAAGTAAAGTAAATGTATCAGGTTAATTTATTAGGATGAAAATGATCCAGAATAGTGAAACGAATGATCTTGACACATCTATTAAATTCAATATTCCTTTAGAAAACAAAATCATCAAATACAAAAACCAGTTTTACTACTATGACCCGGTGTTGCTGCACACCATAGAGAACATGTCTTTCTTGCTTCTGTTTCTACTCATCACCTCCCTGCTGACCACCTGAGCTCGGATGTAGCCTTCCCTCCTCTCCTGGCTGTACACGTGACTGCTGGCCTCGCACACTTGCTGTACACAACGCTCTATACTCTGGGTGTGCGAGGGCCAGGCAGGGACATGCATGGGGTTGTCCAGGAAAGCTCTGACTTGAACATTGGTGAGGCTGCAGGTAAGAGGGGGCTCACTGCCAGCCTGGATGTTATCCAGATCTATGATATCAGTGAGGGTCTTGGCACCTAGATTGACTTCAGGAGCCTTCCTGACCCTGAAGGAATCGTCACCAACTGATTCGTCATGCCCAGCTCCTCTCATAAGTCTCATATCCAAGATATTTTTGACTGCCACTCTTCTCTCCTATCCTTACTGCAGAGCATTGTCTGCAGAACTGCCTCGGGATGAGCATACCAGGAAGATCTCCTCACAGTCTGCTCCACAATCTGAACAACCTTCCTTGGCTGACTCCTCAGGAGCTCAAGCTGGAAGAGAGCATGCCTCGGACCTTCGGAGAACGATGACTTGACCTTGGTGTTGAACCAATTTGGCAAGTAGACACTCACGATGAATTGGACAATAAGTCTCAGGTTGTGAAGCTGGTTCCCTTTCAGTTTATGATGAGCGACCCAAATTCTGCAGAACCTGAGAGCCGTTGTGAGCCACCTAGAATGTGAAACTGGACCTATCTGCAGGT
Source organism: Homarus americanus (assembly GCF_018991925.1). Lineage (NCBI taxonomy): Eukaryota > Metazoa > Arthropoda > Malacostraca > Decapoda > Nephropidae > Homarus > Homarus americanus. The sequence goes on along the minus strand of NW_024717726.1, from coordinate 11,925 downwards.
AAGCAAGTCTATCGGGCATGACCCCAGTTTTGATGGCACTGCAAATCATGTAACCATAGTACTGGTCAGTACTCATGTCGTCAATGACAGTATGTGCAAGCTCAACGAGTGGAGGGCCAACTGTGATTTTTTCAAAGCTCGGATTTATTTCTAACTCAGTGGCAGAGTCCAGCATCTTGCCAAGAGGACCAGACCATCTGTTGTTTGAAAGAGTCTTGCCATCCAGCTCCTGGATCAGATGTCTGAGTGGCAACTCGTTGGTGTGGAGGTCACAAACAATCCAGACCAGCTTCCTCCCAATCTTCCGCTCTATCCACTGTATGCCCCCCCTTGCCGCCCTGTGTTCATGTTGGTGCTGTCCCCTCCAATGGCCTGCAGGGTCTGGTCTACGTTCCTCTCTCTGAGCCAGTTCACAATGTTATCTGCCACTATCTCAGCTGGTTTCCTGATGTCATCTTTCTCTGGAGTGAAATGCCACAAATACTTCCCTCCTGGTTCACTGCAGCAGGAGTAGTGTTCCTCCTTCACCATGGCAGGGAACAACTTGTCAGAATCTCCAACTTTCATGACAACTTTAGTGTCATCCCTTCTCCCATCAAAGAACAAACAATTGATTCCATTTTCTTTTATCCCCTTATCAAACTCCTCTTCTAGGTTACTGACAAGTTTCTCCTGAGCTCTCCTTACTTTGTTATGATCTATCACCAGGTGAACATCATCAGGTGTTATCAAACCACCGTCAATCCAGGCAGCTGTTGCTATCTCTGCAGTTTCTCTGAGACCAGTGTGGTGTCGCATGCTGGCCAGAGCTATGCTCGGGATATCTTTCCTATTTCGAATCTTATGCCTGGAAGGTTTGGGATCATTATTTTCTGGGTTAGGGACAAAGTCACCATTCTCCTGGTCAGCACTCGGATCAGCCATGGGGAAGTCATTAAACTCTGAATCAGCTTGACTCCAATCATCGGCCTTTTTTACCTCACCCTGGTCCTTTTCAAGTCTCTTTTCCTCGGCAACTCTTCTCCTCTTCTGTCTCTCTGTGGCAGCCTCCTGCCTCTTGGACTCCGGAATATCTTGGCTAGAAATCATGAGAGCCCCTATACTGCCAGTCTTCTCTCTCTGTGCTTTGACAAATGCCAGTTCGATCACAGGAATCTTCAGTTCACGCTTGCAAATACAGGAGATGTGGGCCTCGGATTTACAGTCACGATCGCATCCAAACTCAGGACAGAGAACAATTAGGCACTTGCAAGTAATTATGTCAAATAACTGGTCCAGTTGCTTGGCAAAGCTGTCCTTAACTGCAAGTTTTCCTCTCCCAAGAGAGATATCTCTTGCCTTTTCCCAACTGGCTAGCAGTCTCTCACTAATCTTCTTCTGACTTGTTATGACTGGAGGCTTGAACTGAGCGTTAGCCAGAGTGTACTGTGCCAAGACAGCTTTGGTCATATCACTGGCAATGTCTTTGTTTGTGTAAGTTCTTTGGTTCTTTTCACTGATTTGCCTGATTAAAACACCGTATCTCAAAGCATCTCTCAATGTAGGCAACTCCGACTTCAGGAGCTCTCTCCCAGACCCAAGATAGTGACTGAGATGGCTGGATTTTTGGTTCCTCGTCCTGACACAAGCAGCCATCGCAAATATTATCAACTTATAAATGCATCAGAATTTGAAACAGAAAAAAATATTGTTAGTTGGGTTGTTAAAGAATGAAGTCAGAAAGCAATGTTCACTATTTAATTGTAATGCACTAATGCAGCTGTACGTTAGATTTTCGATAAATTTCACGCTAAAATTTACCTAGCAAAAGGTTGCAAAATATTGAAACTGAAATTATTTTCTGTTTATATACACTAAAATCTACCAAAAAAGTGATGGGCCATTAGTTTTAGCTGATCTTCCCTCCTATGACACACCCTAATATATATGTATCCTTGGGTTTCGAAGCCGGATTTGGTTAAACGTTGCTCTGATCACCTAAGCGGCACGGGTGGTCCCCATTACAGGTTCACAGTGCCATATGCTCGTTGAACAGGCTTTGTGTGAAATATAACAGAGTCTAGGACTGCTTTTAGTGTTCTGGTGGCCCAGAGGTACCGTTCCCCGGTAACAATTATAAGATCGTGGGCTCGAATCCTGGTGGGGTGAGGTGTTGATTATATGTAGAAGCCTGTGTGGTTTATTAGGCAAATGAAATATATATGGATCCTCGTGTTTCGAAGCCGGATTTGGTAAAACGTTGCTCTGAACACGTAAGCGGCACTGGTGGTCCCCATTAGAGCTTCATGGCGCCATAAGCTCGTTGAACAGGCTTTGTGTGAAATATAACAGAGTCTAGGACTGCTTTTAGTCTCCTGGTGGCCCAGAGGTAGCGTTCCCCGGTCACAATTATAAGGTCGTGGGTTCGAATCCTGGTGGGGTGCGGTGTTGATTATATGTAGAAGTTTGCGTGCTTTATTGGGCTAATGAAATATATATGGATCCTCGTGTTTCGAAGCCGGATTTGGTAAAACGTTGCTCTGATCACCTAAGTGGCACGGGTGGTCCCCATCAGAGGTTCACGGAGCCCTAAGCTCGTTCAACAGGCTTTGTGTAAAATATAACAGCGTCTAGGACTGCTTTTAGTGTCCTGGTGGCCCAGAGGTAGCGTTCCCCGGTCACAATTATACGATCGTGGGTTCGAATCCTGGTGGGGTGAGGTGTTGATTATATGTAGAAATATGCGTGCGTTATTAGGCTAATAAAATATATATCGATCCTCGTGTTTCGAAGCCGGATTTGGTAAAACGTTGCTCTGATCACCTAAGTGGCACGGGTTGTCCCCATTAGAGGTTCACGGCACCATAAGCTCATTGAACAGGCTTTGTGTGAAATATAACAGAGTCTTGGACTGCTTATAGTGTCCTGGTGGCCCAGACTGGTACCCTTCCCCGGTCACAATTAAAGGATCGTGGGATCAAATCCTGGTGGGGTGAGGTGTTGATTATATGTAGAATTCTGCGTGCTTTATTAGGCTAATGAAATAGATATGGATCCTCGTGTTTCGAAGCCCGATTTGGTAAAACGTTGCTCTAAACACCTAAGCGGCACTGGTGGTCCCCATTAGAGCTTCATGGCGCCATAAGCTCGTTGAACAGGCTTTGTGTGAAATATAACAGAGTCTAGGACAGCTTTTAGTCTCCTGGTGGCCCAGAGGTAGCGTTCCCCGGTCACAATTATAAGATCGTGGGTTCGAATCCTAGTGGGGTGCGGTGTTGATTATATGTAGAAGTTTGCGTGCTTTATTGGGCTAATGAAATATATATGGATCCTCGTGTTTCGAAGCCGGATTTGGTAAAACGTTGCTCTGATCACCTAAGTGGCACGGGTTGTCCCCATTAGAGGTTCACGGCACCATAAGCTCATTGAACAGGCTTTGTGTGAAATATAACAGAGTCTTGGACTGCTTATAGTGTCCTGGAGGCCCAGACTGGTACCCTTCCCCGGTCACAATTAAAGGATCGTGGGTTCAAATCCTGGTGGGGTGAGGTGTTGATTATATGTAGAATTCTGCGTGCTTTATAAGGCTAATGAAATAGATATGGATCCTCGTGTTTCGAAGCCGGATTTGGTAAAACGTTACTCTGAACACCTGAGCGGCACTGGTGGTCCCCATTAGAGGTTCACGGCGCCATAAGCTCGTTGAACAGGCTTTGTGTGAAATATAACAGAGTCTAGGACTGCTTTTAGTGTCCTGGTGGCCCAGAGGTAGTGTTCCCCAGTCACAATTATAAGATCGTGGGTTCGAATCCTGGTGGGGTGAGGTGTTGATTATATGTAGAAGTCCGCGTGCTTTATTCGGCTAATGAAATATATATGGATCCTCGTGTTTCGAAGCCGGATTTGGTAAAACGTTGCTCTGAACACCTAAGCGGCACTGGTGGTCCCCAGTAGAGGTTCACGGCGCCATAAGCTAGTTGAAGAGGTTTTGCGTGAAATATAACAGAGTCTAGGACTGCTTTTAGTGTCCTGGTGGTCCACAGGTAGAGTTCCCTGGTCAGAATTATAAGATTTTGGGTTTGAATCCTGGTGGGGTGAGGTTTTGATTATATGTAGAAGTCCGCGTGCTTTATTGGGCTAATGAAATATATATGGATTCTCGTTTTTCGAAGCCGGATTTGGTAAAACGTTGCTCTGATCAACTAAGCGGCACGGGTGGTCCCCATTAGAGGTTCACGGCGCCATAAGCTCGTTGAACAGGCTTTGTGTGAAATATAGCAGAGTCAAGGACTGCTTTTAGTGTCTTGGTAGTCCAGAGGTAGCGTTCCCCGGTCACAATTATAAGATCGTGGGTTCAAATGCTGTTGGGATGAGGTGTTGATTTTATGTAGAAGTCCGCGTGCTTTATTGGGCTAATGAAATATATATGGATCCTCGTATTTCGAAGCCGGATTGGGTAAAACATTGCTCTCATCACCTAAGCGGCACAGGTGGTTCCCATTAGAAGTTCACGGCGCCATAAGCTCATTCAACAGGCTTTGTGTGAAATATAACAGAGTCTAGGACTGCTTTCAGTGTCCTGGTGGCACAGAGGTAGCGTTCCCCGGTCACAATTATAAGATTTTGGGTTCGAATCCTGGTGGGGTGAGGTGTTGATTATATGTAGAAGTCCGCGTGCTTTATTGGGCTAATGAAATATATATAGATCCTCGTGTTTCGAAGCCGGATTTGGTAAAACGTTGCTCTGAACACCTAAGCGGCACTGGTGGTCCCCAGTAGAGGTTCACGGCGCCATAAGCTCGTTGAACAGGTTTTGCGTGAAATATAATAGAGTCTAGGACTGCTTTTAGTGTCCTGGTGGTCCACAGTTAGCATTCCCTGGTCACAATTATAAGATTTTGGGTTTGAATCCTGGTGGGGTGAGGTTTTGATCATATGTAGAAGTCCGCGTGCTTTATTGGGCTAATGAAATATATATGGATCCTCGTTTTTCGAAGCCAGATTTGGTAAAAGTTGCTCTAATCACCTAAGCGGCACGGGTGGTCCCCATTAGAGGTTCACGGCGCCATAAGCTCGTTCAAAAGGCTTTGTGTGAAATATAACAGAGTCTAGGACTGCTTTTATTGTCCTGGTAGCCCAGAGGCAGTGTTCCCCGGTCACAATTATAAGATCGTGTGTTCGAATCCTGGTGGGGTGCGGTGTTGATTATATGTAGAAGCCCGTGTGATTATTGGGCAATTGAAATATATATGGATCCTCGTGTTTCGAAGCCGGATTTGGTAAAACGTTGCTCTGAACACCTAAGCGGCACTGGTGGTCCCCAGTAGAGGTTCACGGCGCCATAAGCTCGTTGAACAGGCTTTGTGTGAAATATATCAGCATCTAGGACTGCTTTTAGTGTCCTGGTGGCCCAGAGGTAGCGTTCCCCGGTCACAATTATAAGATCGTGGGTTCGAATCCTGGTGGGGAGAGGTGTTGATTATATGTAGAAATCTGCGTGCCTTATTAGGCTAATGAAATATATATCGATCCTCGTGTTTCGAAGCCTGACTTGGTAAAATGTTGCTCTGATCACTTAAGCAGCACGGATGGTCCCCATTAGAGGTTCACGGCGCCATAAGCTCGTTGAACAGGCTTTGTGTGAAATATAACAGAGTCTAGGACTGCTTTTAGTGTCCTGGTGGCCCAGAGGTAGCATTCCCTGGTCACAATTATAAGATTTTGGGTTTGAATCCTGGTGGGGTGAGGTGTTGATTATATGTAGAAGTCCGCGTGCTTTACTGGGCTAATGAAATATATATGGATCCTCGTGTTTCGAAGCCGGATTTGGTAAAACGTTGCTCTGAACACCTAAGCGGCACTGGTGGTCCCCAGTAGAGGTTCACGGCGCCATAAGCTCGTTGAACAAGCTTTGCGTGAAATATAACAGAGTCGAAGAGTGCTTTTAGTGTCCTGGTGGTCCACAGGTAGCCTTCCCTGGTCACAATTATAAGATTTTGGGTTTGAATCCTGCTGGGGTGAGGTGTTGATTATATGTAGAAGTCCGTGTGCTTTTTTGGGCTAATGAAATATATATGGATCCTCGTTTTTCGAAACCGGATTTGGTAAAATGATGCTCTGATCACCTAAGCGGCACGGGTGGTCCCCATTAGAGGTTCACGGCGCCATAAGCTCGTTCAACAGGCTTTGTGTGAAATATAACAGCGTTCTAGGACTGCTTTCTGTGTCCTGGTGGCCCAGAGGTAGCGTTCCCTGGTCACAATTATAAGATCATGGGTTTGAATCCTGGTAGGGTGAGGTGTTGATTATATTTAGAAGTCCGCGTGCTTTATTGGGCTAATGTAAAATACATGGCTCCTCGTGTTTCGAAGCCGGATTTGGTAAAACGTTGCTCTGATCACCTAAGCGGCACGGGTGGTCCCCATTAGAGGTTCACACCGTCATAAGCTCGTTGAACAGGCTTTGTGTGAAATATAGCAGAGTCAAGGAATGCGTTTATTGTCCTGGTAGCCCAGAGGCAGCCTTCCCCGGTTACAATTATAAGATCGTGGGTTCGAATTCTGGTGGGGTGAGGTGTTGATTATATGTAGATGCCCGTGTGATTAATGGGCAATTGAAATATATATGGATCCTCGTGTTTCGAAGCCGGATTTGGTAAAACGTTGCTCTGAACACCAAATTGGCACTGGTGGTCCCCATTAGAGCTTCATGGCGCCATAAGCTCGTTGAACAAGCTTTGTGTGAAATATAACAGAGTCAGGGACTGCTTTTAGTCTCCTGGTGGCCCAGAGGTAGCGTTTCCCGGTCACAATTATAAGATTGTGGGTTCGAATCCTGGTGGGGTGAGGTGTTGATTATATGTAGAAGCCCGAGTGCTTTATTGGGCTAATGAAATATATATGGATCCTCGTGTTTCGAAGCCGGATTTGGTAAAACGTTGCTCTGAACACCTAAGCGGCACTGGTGGTCCCCAGTAGAGGTTCACGGCGCCATAAGCTCGTTGAACAGGCTTTGTGTGAAATATAACAGAGTCTAGGACTGCTTTTAGTGTCCTGGTGGTCCACAGGTAGCATTCCCTGGTCGCAATTATCAGATTTTGGGTTCGAATCCTGGTGGGGTGAGGTGTTGATTATATGTAGAAGCCCGAGTGCTTTATTGGGCTAATGAAATATATATGGATCCTCAAGTTTCGAAGCCGGATTTGGTTAAACGTTGCTCTGATCACCTAAGCGGCAGGGGTGGCCCCCATTATAGGTTCACGGCGCCATAAGCTCATTCAATAGGCTTTGTGTGAAATATAACAGAGTCTAGGACTGCTTTTATTGTCCTGGTGGCCCAGAGGTAGCATTCTCCGGTCACAATTATAAGATCGTGGGTTCATATCCTGGTGGGGTGAGGTGTTGATTATATGTAGAAGTCCGCATGCTTTATTGGGCTAAAGAAATATATATGGATCCTCGTGTTTCGTAGCCGGATTTGGTAAAACGTTCCTCTGGTCACCAAGCGGCACGTGTGGTACCTATTAAAGGTTCACGGCGCCATAAGCTCGTTGAATAGGCTTTGTGTGAAATATTACAGAGTCTAGGACTGCTTTTAGTGTCCTGCTGGCCCAGAGGTAGCATTCCCTGGTCAGAATTATAAGATTTTGGGTTTGACTCCTGGTGGGGTGAGGTGTTGATTGTATGTAGAAGTCTGCGTGGTGTATTGGGCTAATGAAATATATATGGATCCTCCTCTTTCGAAGCCGGATTTGGTAAAACGTTGCTCTGATCACCTAAGCGGCACGGGTGGTCCCCATTAGAGGTTCACACCGCCATAAGCTCGTTGAACAGGCTTTGTGTGAAATATAACAGCGTCTAGGACTGCTTTTAGTGTCCTGGTTCACGGCGCCATAAGCTCGTTGAACAAGCTTTGCGTGAAATATAACAGAGTCGAAGACTGCTTTTAGTGTCCTGGTGGTCCACAGGTAGCGTTCCCTGGTCACAATTATAAGATTTTGGGTTTGAATCCTGCTGGGGTGAGGTGTTGATTATATGTAGAAGTCCGGGTGCTTTTTTGGGCTAATGAAATATATATGGATCCTCGTTTTTCGAAACCGGATTTGGTAAAACGTTGCTCTTATCACCTAAGCCGCACGGGTGGACCCCATCAGAGGTTCACGGCGCCATAAGCTCGTTCAACAAGCTTTGTGTGAAATATAACAGCGTTCTAGGACTGCTTTCTGTGTCCTGGTGGCCCAGAGGTAGCGTTCCCCGGTCACAATTATAAGATCATGGGTTTGAATCCTGGTAGGGTGAGGTGTTGATTATATTTTGAAGTCCGTGTGCTTTATTGGGCTAATGTAATATACATGGCTCCTCGTGTTTCGAAGCCGGATTTGGTAAAACGTTGCTCTGATCACCTAAGCGGCACGGGTGGTCCCCATTAGAGGTTCACACTGTCATAAGCTCGTTCACCAGGCTTTGTGTAAAATATAACAGCGTCTAGGACTGCTTTTAGTGTCCTGGTGGCCCAGAGGTAGCGTTCCCCGGTCACAATAATAAGATCGTGGGTTCGAATCCTGGTGGGGTGAGGTGTTGATTATATGTAAAAATATGCGTGCTTTATTAGGCTAATAAAATATATATCGATCCTCGTGTTTCGAAGCCGGATTTGGTAAAACGTTGCTCTGAACACCTAAGCGGCACTGGTGGTCCCCAGTAGAGGATCATGGCGCCATAAGCTCGTTGAACAGGCTTTGCGTGAAATGTAACAGAGTCTAGGACTGCTTTTAGTGTCCTGGTGGTCCACAGGTAGCGTTCCCTGGTCACAATTATAAGATTTTGGGTTTGAATCTCGGTGGGGTGAGGTGTTGATTATATGTAGAAGTCCGCGTGCTTTATTGGGCTAATGAAATATATATGGATCCTCGTTTTTCGAAGCCGGATTTGGTAAAACGTTGCTCTGATCACCTAAGCGGCACGGGTGGTCCCCATTAGAGGTTCACGGCGCCATAAGCTCGTTCAACAGGCTTTGTGTGAAACATAACAGAGTCTAGGACTCCTTTTTGTGTCCTGGTGGCCCAGAGGTAGCATTCCCTGGTCACAATTATAAGATTTTGGGTTTGAATCCTGGTGGGGTGAGGTGTTGATTATATGTAGAAGTCCGCGTGCTTTATTGGGCTAATGAAATATATATGGATCCTCGTGTTTCGAAGCCGGATTTGGTAAAACGTTGCTCTGAACACCTAAGCGGCACTGGTGGTCCCCAGTAGAGGATCATGGCGCCATAAGCTCGTTGAACAGGCTTTGCGTGAAATGTAACAGAGTCTAGGACTGCTTTTAGTGTCCTGGTGGTCTACAGGTAGCATTCCCTGGTCACAATTATAAGATTTTGGGTTTGAATCCTGCTGGGGTGAGGTGTTGATTATATGTAGATGTCCGTGTGCTTTTTTGGGCTAATGAAATATATATGGATCCTCGTTTTTCGAAACCGGATTTGGTAAAACGTTGCTCTGATCACCTAAGCGGCACGGGTGGTCCCCATTAGAGGTTCACGGCGCCATAAGCTCGTTCAACAGGCTTTGTGTCAAATATAACAGCGTTCTAGGACTGCTTTCTGTGTCCTGGTGGCCCAGAGGTAGCGTTCCCCGGTCACAATTATAAGATCATGGGTTTGAATCCTGGTGGGGTGGGGTGTTGATTATATTTAGAAGTCCGCGTGCTTTATTGGGCTAATGTAATATACATGGCTCCTCGTGTTTCGAAGCCGGATTTGGTAAAACGTTGCTCTGATCACCTAAGCGGCACGGGTGGTCCCCATTAGAGGTTCACACAGTCATAAGCTCGTTGAACAGGCTTTGTGTGAAATATAGCAGAGTCAAGGACTGCTTTTATTGTCCTGGTAGCCCAGAGGCAGCCTTCCCCGGTTACAATTATAAGATTGTGGGTTCGAATCCTGGTGGGGTGAGGTGTTGATTATATGTAGAAGTCCGTGTGCTTTATTGGGCTAATGAAATATATATGGATCCTCGTTTTTCGAAGCCGGATTTGGTAAAACGTTGCTCTGAACACCTAAGCGGCACTGGTGGTCCCCAGTAGAGGATCATGGCGCCATAAGCTCGTTGAACTGGCTTTGCGTGAAATGTAACAGAGTCTAGGACTGCTTTTAGTGTCCTGGTGGTCCACAGGTAGCGTTCCCTGGTCACAATTATAAGATTTTGGGTTTGAATCCTGGTGGGGTGAGGTGTTGATTATATGTAGACGTCCGCATGCTTTATTGGGCTAATGAAATTTATATGGATCCTCGTGTTTCGAAGCCGGATTTGGTTAAACGTTGCTCTGATCACCTAAGCGACAGGGGTGGCCCCCATTTTAGCTTCACGGCGCCATAAGCTCATTCAACAGGCTTTGTGTGAAATATAACAGAGTCTAGGGATCTGCTGATTATATTGCATCCTGGTGTGCCCAAAGTTTCGTAGCATGGTCTCCGGTCACAATTATAGGAGAGTCTGGTGGTGTGTCAGATATCCTGGTGGGGTGAGGTGTTGATTATATGTAGAAGTCCGGGTGGTGTATTGGGCTAATGAAATATATATGGATCCTCCTGTTTCGAAGCCGGATTTGGTAAAACGTTGCTCTGATCACCTAAGCGGCACGGGTGGTCCCCATTAGAGGTTCACACCGCCATAAGCTCGTTGAACAGGCTTTGTGTGAAATATATCAGCGTCTAGGACTGCTTTTAGTGTCCTGGTGGCCCAGAGGTAGCGTTCCCCGGTCACAATTATAAGATCGTGGGTTCGAATCCTGGTGGGGTGAGGTGTTGATTATATGTAGAAGTCTGCGTGCCTTATTATGCTGATGAAATATATATCGATCCTCGTATTTCGAAGCCTGATTTGGTAAAACGTTGCTCTGATCACTTAAGCGGCACGGGTGGTCCTAATTAGAGGTTCACAGCGTCATAAGCTCGTTCAACAGGCTTTGTGTGAAATATAACAGAGTCTATTACTGCTTTTAGTGTCCTGGTGGCCCAGAGGTAGCGTTCATCGGTCACAATTATAAGATAGTGGGTTCGAATCCTGGTGGGGTGAGGTGTTGATTATATGAAGTAGTGGGCGTGCTTTATTGGGCAAATGAAATATATATGGATTCTCGTCTTTCGAAGCCGGATTTGGTAAAACGTTGCTCTGATCACCTAAGCGGCAGGGGTGGCCCCCATTAGAGGTTCACGGCGCCATAAGCTTGTTCAACAGACTTTGTGTGAAATATAAAAGTTTCTAGGACTGCTTGTAGTGTCCTGGTAGCCCAGAGGTAGCGTTCCCCGGTCACAATTATAAGATCGTGGTTTCGAATCCTGGTGGGGTGAGGTGTTGATTATATGTAGAAATCTACGTGCTTTATTAGGCTAATGAAATAGATATGGATCCTCGTGTTTCGAAGCCGGATTTGGTAAAACGTTACTCTGAACACCTAAGCGGCACTGGTGGTCCCCATTAGAGGTTCACGGCGCCTTAAGCTCGTTGAACAGGCTTTGTTTGAAATATAACAGAGTGTAGGATTGCTTTTAGTGTCCTGGTGGCCCAGAGGTAGCGTTCCCCGGTCACAATTATAAGATCGTGGGTTCGAATCCTTGTGGGGTGAGGTGTTGAATATATGTAGAAGTGTGCGTGCCTTATTGCGCTAATGAAATAGATATGGATCCTCGTGTTTCGAAGCCGGATTTGGTAAAACGTTGCTCTGATCACTCAAGCGGCACGGGTGGTCCTAATTAGAGGTTCACAGCGTCATAAGCTCGTTGAACAGGCTTTGTGTGAAATATAACAGAGTCTATTACTGCTTTTAGTGTCCTGGTGGCCCAGAGGTAGCGTTCCCCGGTCACAATTATAAGATCGTGGGTTCGAATCCTGGTGTGGTGAGGTGTTGATTATATGAAGTAGTGTGCGTGCTTTATTGGGCTAATGAAATA
>NW_024717725.1:0-15239 GCF_018991925.1 Homarus americanus | reverse complement strand
GCAGATCTCGGGTGTATCTTGAAAGGTGGTGTATAGGTGTAGGCCGTCTTCATTTGTGGGGCTTGCCGAGCTTCGGAAGGGATGATGTGCGTTGAAATCGCCTCCTATGAGTGTGGCGTGGTCAGCGGCCGAAGCAAATAATTGAGTAACCTCCAGTGAGCCCCTTGGGTTCTTGTAGATGTTGTGAACAGTTAATTCCCGTTCTTGGAGGGTTACTTTGACGGCCTGTGTCTGGATGTTTTCCCCACATGGAAATTGCTGCGTGACATCGGCGGAGGGTATGCTTGACTTGACCAAGATCATACATCCTCTTGTTGACGCCTGCGTGAAATGCCTCCTGTATGTTTTGTAACCGCTGAATTTGAAACAGTGGTGTTCTTGTAGAAGTGTTTCTTGTAGCAGTATGATGTCAAGCTTGTCCTTGGCTGCTGCTTCTTGTAGGAGGTGTTTCTTGTTTTTGATGCCCTGAGCATTCCATGTTAGGATGTTCAGGGTGCTGATGCTTTCCACCACTGTTTCATCGGGGACTTCTGGTGGTCCTCGATGGAGATGTCCAAGTTCGATTCCAACTGAATCAGGTCCATGTCTTCGTGTTCTGTGGTTTTTGCCTTCTGGGCCGTGGTTCGGTTCAGGGGAGTTGAAACGTCCAGTTTCTTTCTGGGAGCTGTCGGTATCTTGGGAGCTGTCGGTGTCTTGGGTTCTCTGGTGGCCTTCTTCGGTGTAGAGTGTATCTCGGCTGTTACTCGTGTGCGGACCGGCGTGGCTTCCTCCACTGAGGTGGCTGGAGCTGTGGCGTTGGTCCAGACTACCGGCGTGTTTTGTATGGAGAGCGTCTTGTCTGGTGTGTCTGTGCAGATGGCCATCGCTTTCGACTTGGCTGGATTTATCTTGAGTCCAAGTCTGTTGCACTCCTCTTCTATAAGTTGGAGTGCGTGTTGCGTGTTGGCTAGTTTGTTCGATCCTCTTACTATAAGCTGTAAGTCGTCTGCATAGCATAGGAGCTTGGCTGTTTGTCTGAAAGGAAGTTTGACTAGATTTTCCATCAGGGGCTCTGGGACGAAGGGCCTCACTTCGTAGATCCCCCAGGTTTTGAGGTCTATGGTGCTGGGGGGTGAGCCGTAGTGCGTTATGAGCACTTGTTTCGTGGTGGCCGTCTTGTCGGACAGGGGAGAGCATCTCTCGGCTTTTAAGATCTTCGGGTGGTTCTCCAGGGGTTCGAGAGGTAGTTCCTTTGGGTACCGGAGGACTACCGACTTCATCAGTTTCTGGGCGGGGTCCAGCTTTGTTGATGCAACGGTGGTGGTGTTTTGCAGGTAAGTGTCGAGGGTGGTGGCGGAGTCCTTGTCTTTGGGGTGAATAATCATCTCCCCCTTTAGGTTGGGCCGCACTGAGAATTTGGCCAGTGGATTTAGCTTTTCCATCTCTGTGACGGCGGCATATGTTGTTTTTGCGTCCGTTTTCGTGATCCGGAATTTTGGCAGTGTCGTTGGAGGAGAGCTGGTGGTGGTGATGGGTGCCTTTGGGGCTGCTTGACGGCATTCGTTTCCCGAAAAAGCACGTCGGCGTTTCTTGTTTTCTACCTTCGTCCAGTTGTCCTCAGTGGCGGTAGCAGTGGTGGTGGAGTTGTTGGAGGTGGTGGCAGTGTTCCTACTTTTCAGGGCTTCATTGAAGGCGCGTAACTGGTCCGTTTTCTCTGTGCGAAGCCTGTCGTAGTTCGGGTCGTCAGGTTGGCGGTTCAGGCGGGGATCGCGGTTAGTAGGGCGTACGCGCTCCATAACCGGTTTTTTATTTTTATTTTATTTTTTTTTTAGATCCTACCTATTCCGGTTGAGTAAATAGCAGAGGAATTTCAGCACTCCCCACTGGCTGGTGGTCGTAGAGTGGTTCCTGAGCTTCTCTCCCGGAGCCCCGTTGGGGAAGCCTACTTCCTAGTGTATGTGACTGCTCACTTATAGACGTGAGCTAAGTGTGCCTATTTGGGAAGGATAAGGATTGCTACCCTCTTTCCAGGTGGACCCGCACGATCACGGTTTTCCTGGAAAGACTCGGCTGGGATGGGTTTTGCTCCAACCCCCTTTCGTGTTCACAATCTCCTGGGAGGGAGGTGAACAGTTACAGGGGGGACCGCAGGACGAATACACTTTTTGAGGGTGCAGGTCCCTAGGCCAGAGCGAAAAAGGAAAAATAGCAGTAGAAGGAAAAGAGCTCAAACCACGCCGGGAATATCGCGCTATAACTGCTCTCCAGCTGGAGTGTGGGTCACTCACACCACCAGTGGGGAGGGCAAGCTAATGCTCGATAAACCGAGAACGCTCGTGAGTTGTTGTGGACGATGACAGTCGTGGGTGGTCCGGTCCGAGAAGATGGCCAACAATGGCACAAGGGAGAGGGCGGTCTTCACAGTTCCGGGTCCAGCAGGAGGTCTTGTTGAGAGGTCTTCTTAGTTCAGGAGCGGTGTGGAGAGTGATCTTCACGGCGAGGCTGGGGGTATATATACAAGTCTATCCGAAGTGAGTGGCGCTGCTGATTGGCTGAGGTGAAGGCTGTAACCGGCCAATCACCACGCAGTCCGAAAGCTAGGCTTGGTCTGAGAAATTCGCGGCGGGGTCGGCAGGTAAGCAAAAAATCAGCAATGAAGGGAAGAGTATCCACTACAATACTCCCCCTCCCCTCCGACCGCTGTTGGAAACTTGTTGTCAGCAGGGGTGTATCCCATATGTGAGACATAACGGGCGGCGGTGTGAACCACTCGGCTGCTACGGGTGACGACTCCGTCTAGGGACACGAAATCTGTGGGAGAAGCAGAGGGAGAAGGAGGGTTGTAGATAAGAGAAGGTTGAACAGGTGAGGAATGTGGTGCTTCTCTCACGGTAGGTGCGGTAGGTGCAAAGTGTTCAGTGGCGCCGGGTGGGGTGTCAGGTCCAGGAGCAGTAGGTGCCTGAGGATGAAAGGAGGGCACATAAGAACATAAGAACATAAGAATGGAGGAAACTGCAGCGGGCCTATTGGCCCATACTGGGCAGTCCCGTTTACACCCAACCCCTATTGCTCATATAAGCATCCAACCTATGTTTGAAGCTATTCAGCGTGTTCGAGTTAATGATGATATTTGGTAACTTGTTCCATTCATCCACTACTCTGTTTCCAAACCAGTGTTTACCGATTTCACGCCTAAATCTAAATTTATCTAATTTAAAACCATTGTTACGAGTTCGCTCCTGGTTGGATAGTTTGAGTACCTTTGTAATGTCCCCTTTGTTTAGCCCTGCCTTCCACTTTTACACCTCTATCAGGTCGCCCCTCGCTCTACGTCTCTCGAGGGAGTGCAAATTGAGATGCTTTAGCCTGTCTCTATATTCAAGGTTCCTAATGCCCGGGATTAGTCTTGTCATTCTCCTCTGAATTCTTTCCAAGGATTCTATATCCATTCTGTAATACGGTGACCAGAACTGAACTGCGTAGTCCAGGTGTGGTCTCACAAGAGCAAGATACAGTTTTACGATGACCTCGCTAGTCTTGTAACTAACACTCCTTTGTATGAACCCAAGTACTTTATTAGCCTTGTTACGAGCAAAAACACATTGTTTACTTGGTTTAAGGTTCCTACTTATCATTACTCCTAAATCTCTCTCGCAGTCGGATTTCTCTATGGCATCGTTGTTCATCTGGTATCTGGTTTCCCTGTTTACATCTCCTATACTGAGTACTTTACATTTGTCGACGTTGAATTTCATCTGCCATTTTTCAGACCATTCGAAAAATTTGTTTAGATCTTCCTGTAGTTTTGCCGAGTCCTCGTCAGATTTAATAACACGTCCTATTTTAGTGTCATCAGCAAATTTACTTATGTTGCTGTCTATGCCGATATCTATGTCGTTTATGTATATAATAAATAATAATGGTCCAAGTACTGAGCCTTGGGGAACACCACTTGTGACGTTGCTCCAATGGGACTTAGTGCTGTTAATGCTCACTCGCTGTTTCCTGTCCTGTAACCACGCCCTAATCCATTTAAGGATGTCACCTTTGATGCCATGTGCTTCTACCTTTCTAATTAGTCTTTCGTGGGGGACTCTGTCGAAGGCTTTGCTAAAGTCGAGATATACCACATCATAATTGTGCCCCTCGTCCACCGATTCGAAAACTGATGAAAAGAATGTTAATAGATTAGTTAGGCAAGAGCGTCCGCTTGTGAAGCCATGCTGGGAATCATTGATCAATCTGTGCTTCTCCAGGTGATTTCGAATAGAGTTTGAGATGATTGCTTCCAGTAATTTGCCTACTATTGATGTTAAACTGATTGGGCGGTAGTTAGAGGATAGTGATCTATCCCCCTTCTTGAAAATCGGTATTACATTCGCTATCCTCCAGGATTCTGGTACTACACCTGTTTTTAAGGACATGTTAAACAACTTTGCTAAGGGCATACTAAGCTCTTCCTTACATTCCTTTAATACTCTGGCAAATATCTCATCGGGACCAGGTGACTTATTAGGCTTTAGTTTGTCTATTTGCTTACTAACATCGTTACTAGTCACTACTATCTCACTTAATTTGTTTTCTTCACTATCTCTGAATAGTCGGTGCCTCGGGTATCATGTTTAAATTTTAGGTGGTGAAAACTGTTGAAAAATATTTATTCAAATTATTGCTCATTTCTCTGTCGTTATCAGTGAGCTCGCCGGTGTCTGACCGTATTGGTCCAATCGTTTCTCGTGTTTTAGTTTGATACATTTGGTAGAATCCTTTGGGGTTTGTCTTCGCCTCCCTTGCTATCCTTACCTCATTATTCCTCTTTGCTTTCCTTATCTCGGTTTTAACCCTACTCGCCAATACCCTATAATAGTCCCGGAGGTGAATTTCGCCACGATTTATCCTTCTACCTATAGCCTTCCTTTGGCCAATGATGTTCCTTAAATAATTATTAATCCATTTAGGGTCATTGTTGTCTGATCTGAGTTTTTTGTATGGTATGTTCTGCCTTTGTGCATTAAGTAACTCACTATTTAAATTGTCGTGGAACTCGGCAATCTCAGATCTCGTTATCAGGTCGGTGTCATCTGACAGGTTCACGGCCAAGCGCGACACCCCCTCTCTCAGCTGCCTCTTTAAACTGTCAAAGTTCGCCCTTCTGAAATCTGGTACTTTAGTGGAATTTTTCTTACGTCTGCCCTGAAAGTCTAACTGGAATCTAATTTCTTTGTGATCTCTGTTTGCAAATTCGTTCCCTACCTCGACCCTGCTAATGAGGTTTTCTCTGTTTGACAGAACTAAATCGAGTATATTATTACCCCGTGTGGGTTCAGTTATATGTTGACTTAGAAAACAGTCCTGGATAGTCTCGAGAAAATCTTCTGATTCTGAGTTACCTGTTAGGTCAGTCCAATCTATTTGGCCAAGGTTAAAGTCGCCTACTATACAGACTTTGTTGTGTATGGAAGCCCTGCGCATTTCATCCCAGATAAGTCGCTCTTTGACTCTATCAAGATTGGGAGGTCTATATATTACTCCTGTGATTAATTTTTCTCTACCGTCGATTAATTCTATCCAAATTGTTTCTGTATTCCGCTCAGTTTTTATTTCCTTATTATTTCACACTTCAGATTATCCCTAACATAGATTGCTACGCCGCCTCCTTTCCTGGTCTGCCTATCGGTATGGAACAGTTTGTAACCCGCAATTTGGTATTCGACTGGTAACTCACGTGTGTCTAGGTTGATCCATGTTTCAGTGAATGCAATTATATCGATTTTTTCGGTACATACCAAGGCCCTAATATCATCCATTTGTTTCTCATACTTCTACTGTTTGCGTAGTATACATTTAAGTTAGTCGTGTTCTGAGTCCTCCCCTTACTGCGTTTAGTTTTAAACTCCCTGTCTAATTCAGTTTTGTCATCATTCCTAACACTATTTCCCTGTAATCTTTCACTTTGTTTACCCGCTCCCACTGCAGTCTCCTCCACCCCCGTGCTCATATGTTCTCCTAGCAGTTTAAAGACTTCGATATCTTTTGAACTGCCCTCTCTAGAGCCTCAGCCAGGGTTGCTACTCCATCCCTAGACAGGTGCACCCCATCCCTAGCATAAAGGTCCCTTCTGCCGTAGAAGTTGTCCCAGTTGTCAATGAATGGGACTGATATTGACTTGCAATATCTGTCAAGACGGTCGTTGACACCAACCGCCCTTGACAACCACTCACTGCCAACTCTCCTTCTAGGCAGGACACGGCATATGATAGGGATCCCTCCCTTAGTCCTAATACGATCTATAGCTGCCTTGAACTTATCAAGAAGCTCCTCACTCCTACACCGACCAATATCATTGCCTCCTGCACTGAGGCAGATAATGGGTTTGTTCCCATTACCAGACAAGATATTGTCCATCCTGTCAATTATATCCCCCACCCCAGCTCCTGGCAAACACACCCTCATCCTATTTTTGTTCTTACCACAAAAGGCCCTGTCCATGTACCTTACCTGTGAGTCACCAACAATTAAAGTTTTTATACCTTCCTTGTCTTCCCTGTCCCTGACTGTACTAACGTTCAATTCGTCTATCAAGGGACTGAACGAGTTGGTACACTTAGCTGTTGTTGTCGCTATTGACGTGTGGTAACTGTGGGCAGACTGATGCAGGCGTGGTTTGTTGGGGGTAATGCTGGGCTGAGGGCCCATCGGGTAAGGTGGCCGGCTTCACTCGATTGATGCTGACGGTGTCGTTTGTCTGCCATTGCGAATGATCGTCAGGAACTTCGCTGACCGTGCAAAAACCGGGAAGGGTCCGTCGTATAGGTGTTGAAGTGGGGTGCGGTGAGCATCGCACCTGACGAAGACATACTCGGCGTTGAATAGTGCAGGAGGGATATGTTCAGGGCGATGGGAAGGCTGGTGTGGGGCAGTAGCTTTGAATGCAGAAACTGCTTGTCGTAGTGTTTGCAGAAGGTCGTGATGGGCAGCAGGAGTGAAGTGGTCAAGGTCAGGAGTAAGTGAGAAGTCCCCAGGTAGGCAAAGGGGCTCGCCTAGGGTGAGATCTGCTGGGCTGCAGTCCATGTCTTCTTTGTGTGATGCACGGATGCCAAGGAGCACTAAGGGTAGAGCATCCGTCCAGCTGTAGGGGTCGCGCTGTGCCTTGATGGCGTCCTTCAGCTGACGATGAAACCGCTCTACCATGCCGTTGGATTGAGGGTGGTAAGAAGTAATGCGGTGTCTGGAAGTGCCAAGGAACTGTAGGAGACTATGCCTAAGTTGTGATTCAAACTGGACTCCTCGGTCAGTGATGACAGTCGTGGGAGGACTGAAACGGGAGACCCAACCAGACAGGAAGGCGCGGACGGCTGACTCTGCTGTAGCATTAGGCATGGGAATGACTTCTGTCCACCTGGTGAAACGGTCAATGCAGGTGAAGATGTAGGTGTTACCGCAGAATGATGGAAGAGGTCCCACGATGTCGAGGTGCACTACCTGGAAGCGTCCTTTGGGTTACAGGAAAGGTTTCTAAGGGAGCCTGTGTGTGTCGATGTAACTTAGAGGACTGGTAGGCCAGGCGCTGGGCAGCCCATTTCCGAGTATTAGCCTTGATACCGGGCCAGACAAGAAGTTGCATGAGAAGGCACGGGGAGGCCCATACACCTGAGTGGCTGAGACCATGGATGCGGTCGAAGATGGCGCGGCGGTGGATGTGAGGCACGAATGGTCTAAGGTGCCCACAGGACATGTCGCACCACAACTTGATGTTCATACCCGGAACGGGGAGTTCTTGGAGGGCGAGACCTGAGGGAGATGTCTTGTATGCTGTAAGGTCTTCGTCGTTCTCTTGAGCTACGGTGAGCTGTCTGTTATCCATGGGTGGAGATGAGGGAAGAATGCTGGATATACAACGAGAGAGAGGGTGTCGGCGATGTGTTGGATGTTGCTGGTGAACTCCAAAATGTAAGCCAAGTGGCGAAGAACACGAAGTGTATGTGTTTGGGAGGCTGACGCGAAGGTGTGGACGAGGGGCTTTTGATCAGTAAAGATGGTGAACTGACTGGCCTCGAGGAAGTGCTGGAAATGCTTGACAGCACGATATAAAGTCAGGAGCTCTCGATCGAAGGTGCTGTACTTGAGTTGAGGTGGTTGAAGCCGCTGTGAGAAGGAGGCAATGGGCATGAGAGTTCCATTGATCTCCTGTTGTAAGACGTCGCCCACGGCAATAGAAGAAGTGTCTGTTTTGAGAGTGGTCCGGACGTTGAGAGCAGGGTGAGCCAGCAGGTAAGGCGTGTGATGTGCTGCTTGATAGTGGTGAATGCTGTAAAAGCCTCTTGAGTCCATATGAGAGGCTTGTGAGACATCTTGGGGAGTCCCTTGAGAAGATCGTGGAGAGGAGCGAGGATGTTAGCAGCCTGGGCAATGAAGCGGTGGTAGTAGTTGACTAAACCCAGGAATTCTCGGAGCTTCTTCGCTGTTTCAGGTTTGGGGAACTCCTTGATGGCAGTTACCTTCTGTGGTAGGGGTTGGATGCCGCTCGACGAGACTCTGTGACCGAGGAAGTCGGTGGAGGAGGCTCCGAAGACGCACTTGGTGGGATGAACTTTCATGTTGTTGTTCTGCAGGCATTGGAGAAGGAGCTGTAGGTGGTGATGATGCTCGGCAGGCGTCAGAGATGCGACGATAATGTCGTCTATGTAGACAGTGACAAAATCGAAGTCGCGAAGCATGTGGTCCACGTACCTCTGGAAGGTCTGAGCTACATTGGGTAGTCCAAAACTCATGTAGGCATACTCGAAGAGACCAAACGGAGTGGTGAGGGCAGTCTTTTGGATATCTGCAGATGCCACTGGAATCTGATGAAAGGCACGCTCCAAGTCGATCTTCGAGAAGATGGTCTTGCCGTGGAGTTTGTGGTGGAAATCCTGGACATGCGGGATATGGTACCTGTCATGTTTGGTGACGAGGTTCAGGGCTCTGTAGTCACCCACATATCCTCCAGTCGTTGGATGATGGCTTTGGAACCATGTGAAGATGAGATGCCCAGGGATTCTTTGAAGGTCGAATGATGCCGTCTTGCAGGAGTCTGTTGAATTCCGCTTTTAGGAGCTCATGGCGAAGGCGGCGTGGGCGTGAGAAGACTGGAGGTCTTGTAGTCTCGATGTGGTGGAAGATTCCCGACGTAGGTGGTGGTAGAGAGACTCGGGGTGAGAAAAGTTCCTTGAACTCCTTGAACAGGTAGAACTTGTTGGACGGCGAGAGGCAGGTGATAGTGTCGGCGACTGCGGCACGTGTACCCCGGATCGTGTGTGCTGTAGGCTCATGGATGAGGCAGAGGTTGCTTGGGTCAACGATGAGTTTGTGGAAGGTGAAGAAGTCGAAGCCAAGGATGGGTTGAGAGACGTCTGCCACCACGAAGGACCAGTGCAGAGTCTTGGGAAAACCGAGGTCTAAGGTGAGGATGTGTGCGCCGTAGGAGGCGATGGGGGGACCGTTGGCAGCAAACAGGACATATGAGGGTTGCTTTGATGTGTCAACGTTGTGCCCCTGTGTCAACGAGGAATTTCCTGCTGGAGATGCGGTCGGTGATATGCAGCAGTGAGACGCCTGAAGTGACGGAGGTTGTGACGTCTACCAATCCCCGTCGATGCCGTTTCCCGAGTAGTTCCAGGGAGCCTCACAACGTCTAGCGTTCGCACCAAAGCGTTCATGGTACCAGTGTCATGGTCACGTTGACTGCTGATCTATTTAACTAATGATTCTTATTAAGCTCCACGACTACAAAACATGAGTGAATTAGCAACCCCTGAAAAGAAGACGTGTTTTTCCTCATAGAGGCTACACTTGTGTTTCCCTCCCAGTGTCCCAAGACAGTTATCAATGCGTTGTTTATTCCACTTTCTCCTGGGAAGCTCAATCTTGAATTAGTCTGTGCATATGAACTCAAGTAATTCGCCAGACCTTTGTCAACTGAGGGTCATCTTTGAATGAGTAACAGTTAGAGTTGTTTGTAATCTCTGTCATTGCGTGAGTAGCGATCACTGGCAACTCAGGGATATATATACCCAGGGATGAGGCAGGGAGAGCGTCCCCTGACGCCGCTCCAATGTTTCTCCAGATCCCATTGTGATTCTTGCATCGCTCAACAACTGCCCCGGATGTAGTAGATACCCAGCAGGGAGCATATATGAAACGATGACACCGATGCCGCCTGATTAATGTGCTCCACTGCCTCGTTGGGCCAGACCCCAGACTCGCCATGTGTCTGGCTACCACACACAATAACAACGGTCGTGAATCTCAGTGTTCTACCCTGGGACGCACCCTGGAAGTATAAGTCCACAGAGAGTGTTGTAACATGTATGTTAGGGATAATTAGTTGGAAATAATTATCCCATGTTGGGTAGTGGACCCAGGTATCTGCTGATGTCATTATTAACGTGTATGTTGAGTAAGGTCTTGTAACTGTACTGAGAAGTACCACTTGGATGTTGAGTAAAGTAATCAACAATGAGTGCCATGTACTATGTATTGTGAGTAGGGCCAAGGAACTGGTCCTGCTATGCCATGTAATGTAACACTAGTAAGGTTGTGTGCAGTAAGAGTGTAAGATCTGAGTAATTACTGTTGAGTAAAGAAATAAGAAAATAAGTAAAGAAGAAAGTACTGAGTTTGCAATAAGCCCAGGAGTTGAGCCTGGTAGTTATAATTAAAAATATCTCTTTTTCCCTTTGATTTCATATTAATAAATTTGTTTTTAGAGTATTTTAGGTGTATTCATTTCTCCCACAGTATTTTACCTTTATTTCCGTCAAAGTGACTTGATACCAAAATTACCATACCCATGTGCCTAGACCCTCGACCATGCTACCAAAAGAATGATCATGCTACCAAAAGAATGTCCATGCTACCAAAAGAATAGTTGACAGAACCGAGTAAGAGTAAGTACTAAGATAAGAGAAGTAAGTAAGATGAGGGTGGTGTAGAGGTGTTATGTTGGTGGAAAACACGCACCCTCACACCAGCAGAGGGTAGGTGCACTGTGCTGGGAGCTGGCGGCAGTGTCCGAGGCAGGACGAAGACGTTGGGGTTGGTAGGACACAGTGCATGGGGCAGGAACAGGAGCAGCAGTAGGAATGGAGGAGCAGAGCTGCTCAAGGGTGTCCATCCTGCTGTGTAGAGACTGTAGCAGGTCCCTCATGTCTTGTGAGGCGTTGCTCATCTGAGGAGCGTTGATCTGGTTGACAAGATCGGAGGAAATGACGGTGTGGCCGCTGAGTTGTCCGCGGCAGCATAGCACACAGCACTGTATTCATGGAATACTCTGTCTGTCGTGGCTACATAGGTCGCCGGGGTTGTAGAGTAGTCCAGTGCGGACAGGGCGAGCGCGAACTTCTGTGGGGAGTTCCTTGGCGTGAAGCTGGCGCAGGACAGTGTCAGGAAGCCTGTCTGTGTGGCGGGAATTCAGTCTCAGCATCTCGTCCCAGAGATGTGCAGGAGTTGAGTTGCCGAGGGGTAGACTTGATAGGTCTTGCAGGAGACTGGTGTCAGGCCGCTGGTATGGATACTTGAGAACATCTCGTAGAGCTGCAAATTTGTTGTCAGCTGAATCGGCTGCTTGTGCAATTAACCAGGCCGTTCACATATATTTATTATTTGGGTTGAAGTAACGAAACCCAAACGGTAGTTCCTTGTTTTATTATAAAAGGGTTGTATATACTGTATAATTCCTGAGTGTAGATCGACCGTAAGTTCCAATGTTTAAGAGTGAATGAGAAAGGGACGGCGTTTATGTATTATAAACGTTAGGTCACGTCCTTACGATATAAGTTGATGTGAGCGACTAAAGAGTGAAGGCCTCACTGTGCGGACTTACAGATATGCTGACTATGGGTCACTCCCTCCTGGGAGAGTTGCCCGCTCACGTGTACAGCTCATGTCTTACTCATAGACAGTGGAAAGTTACAGGGTGGTGAATCAGATGTATTGACCCATTTATATAATATGTTCTGTTGATGAGACAGGGGCCCATTACATCGCTCGGTCACCTACCAGCCGAGCTCCGTGAGACCTAAATAACTCACAGAGTACAGTACATTCTAGACAACCCTAACCATGTTATAAACAGATATGTAGACACTAAGCTGGGGATTCTACTACTGTAGGAGTATTAGCTACTACAGGGGACCTAGACTTTAGTGTCGTACGGGTTAGTATATTATGAACAATGTTTAATTTAGATGACACTGCCCTGTAATAACAGAACAGGAACATAATTGGCAGAATTAACAAAATAGAGGGAATTGTAAGACTTGGTAGTGCAAATTCCCGTGACAGGTAAAATAGCAAGTCATTTTTAAAATCAGCAAAATGTGTCATTGACATCATTAAAATTTGTAATTTGAAACTTTAGTATATATTAACATAAGTAAGCACTTACAACAATGACATTAACCTATTGATGTCCTATCAATGTGATGGCATGTCTTGAACGTGTAAATGTGTGTATATACTTTATGTATGCCTAGATACTACCTATATATTGTAGGCTTGATTGAAGAATCCTTTCTAGAATTTCTTGATAATGTGAATTGTTGCCGCAATCCCGTAGACTTGTGTGTGTGTGTCTCACAGTAGACACAGCTGATTCCAAGGTCTGGTGACTGGGTCAATGTTCACAAAAATCCTGAGTACAGCAAACCGCCGCTAATGGTCACACTAGGTCATCCACATACCATACCTTAGAATGCTGAGACCATCTCTCAGACCGGATGTGTCATCATCACTAGGATGGGTGCTGGGGTGCTGGTAACTGGGGGTTGTTCAGGCCATGCAAAAGAATTTTGTTGACAGGATGTTGATTGATGAGTAGTCACAACAACTGCAGTCACGTCCTGTCACACCCTGGGCAGTGAACGAATCATTTGCAGAAACTTATGTTCACTTCAGCTCACAGGATTGTTGCGTTGGTGAATTCCTCATTCTGGTAATGGAGAGTACTCTTCAAAATTGCAGGTACTATCTTCCAACTATTGCTGCTGTAATCACGCTGTGAAAGTGTGTGGTTGAGGTCAAGAGGTATCTCTGACGCACCATTTGCGCGCTTTCTGATTAAGAGGAGGTGCTGGTTTGGCTGCCTCACTGTATGACCTTGAGAATGGCTTTGCACCGGGTGTGGCCTTAAACATTGCACTATTACCTCAGAGCTATAAACAATCTTCCATTACGTGGCCACGTTTATTACAATGTGCGTATCATAAAGATGTTTTCTGTTTATATGTCAGGCGGGGAGGAGCAATTGGAGCTAGGTGTGTCGCATAAGGAGTCTGGGAGTGAGGCATCTGGGGTTGCGCTATAGATGTCAAGGGTTGCGGTGACGTCACTGAGGGCTGCGCCAGTAAGGGGCCCGTAGCCTGGGGACAGAGCTTATTTGCGTATTCCACCATATCCAGGGGTGGTTCATACTGTACTTCCTGTGCCCGGCTATATAAGGGACGACGGACGGAAAGGAGAATACTTATTAGTTCTATCAACGTTTCCACATTGTCCGCTGACATATTACCCTGCGCGTTGTACCAGTCTGAGGACCGGAAGGTCGCTTGCATATCCTGGCGAACCTCGCCTGCGATGTCGACAGCGTCGACAGGCGTTTCATTGCGTATACCTGGAGTACAGCGATCCATCCATCTGAATATCCATTGCAGCTGGCCCAGCTGTGACCTACCCCCAAAAATCCCAATTAACGTTCGCTTAAACTTTTCATAGTCAGGGCTTTGCAAACCAAACGCATTCAAACGACTGCCGGCATAGGAACCCTGCGTTATATGGGAATGTACATATGCTTTTTTATCTTCGTCAGTCGTTATGTGACTAGTGCGCATGCTATCTTCACATGCACGAATAAAATAAAATGTGCGACCCTATAATCATCTTGTCCCGTGAAATTCCGAACATAGTCGCCACGCTGCATGATATTAATAACATTATCAGGTTTAGGTGTGGTAGTAGTACTGGTGTGAGGGTTAGAGGAAGCCATTATAGTGTTAGTATTAAGCAAGTTAGTATTCTTACTCCTAACAGAAGGCTGGGTTAATAAGGTTGTTACTGATTTAGCAACAGACACACTATCACCTGTAACAGGGGTAACTGTTTTTGTATACTTAGGTGAGGTACTATAGTGATTACCAGATCGTAGAGTACGACGGTTTAAGTCGTCAAATGATTCCTCAATAACTTTCTCACTACTTCCTACCGAATCATTTAACTGTGATCCCGACTCAAAATCATTGTCAGTCTGGGCTTGATCATCGATGAGTTGGTTATAAGCACACAGTTGCGCTAGGCGTTCAATGTCATCAACATTAGACATGGGAAACTTAGAAATTATCTATTAGTCCCTCGTGGGTCAATGAATACTTAACAGTAAAAGCAGATCACTTGCCTCTCATTTACAAGATAAACGAATATGAATTGTAGTTAATAAATAAACTAACAATAAGAAGACAGACACTTACAAACTACTGTAAATTATAGGATTTCAATACATTAATCTTACATTCGACACTTTATCACTAATAATAATCCTATCCGACGAACCGATAGGTGTGAAGATATCTCTCGAACGTGTTCATGTGTGTAGAATTATGAAATTTAAATACCTATTTATACAGGGTGTTACGTCTGCATAGAAAACGTGATCCTTCAAGCCGAGTTCTGAGTCGAGTCTTGGGTGGAGGGTGGGCGGGGCTTCTTCCTGGTGATGCCCGCGCTGCTCCTGGTTTCCTTGGCAACGATGAGACACTTCTACCTTGGCGAGAGACGAGTCCACTGCAAACTAGGGGAGTTTCTCCACCGTCGATCAGAAACTGCTGATGATTGGTTATCACTCTGTTCGTTGCTAGGTCACTAGCGAGACTGCCGTGTGCCAAGTCTTCACAGTCTACGTATATATGGAGATCTTGTATGATGACACCGGAACTTCGTAATTAACGCTGGCAACACAACAAAACTGTTCAGCTGCTTGTGAAATACCAATTGTTAGTCCAGGTTATGAAACCTTTCTTCAACACTGCAACACTGTAACTAGAAAATGCTGAGTGGGGTCTACTTCAACCGGCACAATCTGGATATTTACCAACAGGCTGTAATATATGTATATTACGAATTCTGCACGTGTTTGTATGTGGCAGAGATAAGGAGCACTCACTAAATATCGTCTCGATACGGGATATAGTTTTAAACACTCGGATTATGTAACGCGTCACTGCTGTGTG
>NW_024717724.1:0-10391 GCF_018991925.1 Homarus americanus | reverse complement strand
AGTACTGGGGATATATTTCGTATTACTGGGGATATATTTCGTAGTACTGGGGATATATTTCGTAGTACTGGGGATATATTTCGTAGTACTGGGGATATATTTCGTAGTACTGGGGATATATTTCGTATTACTGGGGATATATTTCGTATTACTGGGGATATATTTCGTAGTACTGGGGATATATTTCGTATTACTGGGCATATATTTCGTGGTACTGGGGATACATTTCGTAGTACTGGGGATATATTTCGTATTACTGGGCATATATTTCGTGGTACTGGGGATATATTTCGTAGTACTGGGGATATATTTCGTAGTACTGGGGATATATTTCGTATTACTGGGGATATATTTCGTATTACTGGGGATATATTTCGTAGTACTGGGGATATATTTCGTATTACTGGGGATATATTTCGTAACACTGGGGATATATTTCGTATTACTGGGCATATATTTCGTGGTACTGGGGATACATTTCGTAGTACTGGGGATATATTTCGTAGTACTGGGCATATATTTCGTGGTACTGGGGATACATTTCGTAGTACTGGGGATACATTTCGTAGTACTGGGGGTATATTTCGTATTACTGGGCATATATTTCGTAGTACTGGGGATACATTTCGTATTACTGGGGATATATTTCGTACTCTAAGAATATATTTCGCATACTAAGAATATGTCCCCTGTACATAACACACAAAAGGAATAAAATAAAAAATAACTTAGAAATTATAAGGGAAACAATTAATACTTTACAACAGCAAGAATGTTGAGTGTGAGTCAACAACCATCTGAGACCATCTGGTGCAAACAACCAACATTAAACAAGTCAGAACCATCTTAGGATTAATGGCTCATTATAAATATGTAATTAAGGTGATTAATTAAGGTGATTAAGGCATCATTTAGTAATATAATTAACAAGGGAAGTGGTGATGTAAATTGTAAAGGTCATATAACAGTGGTTTGTGTTATGTATGTATGTATGTATGTATGTATGTATGTATGTATGTTATTGTTATGATAGGCATAATTTAGTAGGGTAGTGTATATTAGTGTGACAGTGTAGTGTGGCAGTGTAGTGTGACAGTGTAGTGTGGCAGTGTAGTGTGGCAGTGTAGTGTGACAGTGTGGTGTGGCAGTGTAGTGTGGCAGTGTAGTGTGACAGTGTGGTGTGGCAGTGTAGTGTGGCAGTGTAGTGTGGCAGTGTAGTGTGACAGTGTAGTGTGACAGTGTAGTGTGGCAGTGTAGTGTGGCAGTGTCGTGTGACAGTGTAGTGTGGCAGTGTAGTGTGGCAGTGTAGTGTGACAGTGTGGTGTGGCAGTGTAGTGTGGCAGTGTAGTGTCCTCCCTCTCTCCCTCTCTTCCTCTCTCTCTCTCTCTCTCTCTCTCTCTCTCTCTCTCTCATCCCATATCAACACCTACGATAACAGATAACATTAGTGCTATCTTTTCACACAACTGAGAGACTTTTTACCAAGATATCCAAGACTGGGACAATATGTGGAAAATAATATAGGTATATACATTATTATATCCATTTAGGATTTATATACATATACATAAATAGTAAATATGTATAAGATTTTTTATTAGATATTTATAATTTGTTCCATTTAGTATTGTATTTTTTTCTATGATTTAGTTATTATTTATTAACAATTTATCTCTAGAGAAGTTATTATTTATTTATTTTTTTTATTTATTTATATAGATAATTTCATTCAGTAAAGTTTTAATATAATTTCTCTTGTTGATAATAAGTTATTTTTTTTATTTCACAATGTTAATAACCAGAGACGTCAGGTTTATTTTATTTGTTTATTTTAGTTTTTTTTGTTAATATGATTTTTATTTCAATTAAATCTCCGTATTTTTTATTTTATTTTGCCAAACACGGCCTTTTAAACCACTTACCACTTCGCCCTCCCTCCCTTCCCAAATCGTCCTCTGCCATTATCCCTCTTTCCTCCCTCTCTTTTTCTTACTCTCTCACCTTCTTCTTCTTAGTCTTCTTCCCTCTTCCTCTCCTCTCTTCTTCTCTTCTCTCCATCCACCTTCCTCTCCCACCTCTCCTTTACAATTCCACTTTCCTCCTCTCTCTTCTCCCTCTCACCCACCCTTCTCCTCCTCTTCCACCTCCCCACCACTCCCCGCCCCTCCCCTCCCCACCACTCCCCTCCCCACCACTCCCCGCCCCTCCCCACCCCTCCCCACCCCTCCCCACCCTCAACCCCCACACCTCAAAAGTTAAATCTTCCTCACCCAAACGACTGAGCGTCTGGTAATCTGGGAGTTATTCAGCTCGGGACGGTACAGGGTCGCCGCTACAGGTCTCATCAGTAATAAAAGTTGTTTATCTTTATTCCACAGGTAAATGGGATTAAGTTTTGGTACAGGAGGCAACAGATATGTGGATTAGTGTGAGTTGACTCACTGACTGACTGACTAACTGACTAACTGACTGGCTGGCTGGCTGACTAACTGACACCCTAAGAGGACTATTTTAAGCTACTCTCACTGATGCAGCTTTGGTTTAATTCTCAGCCAAGCTACTTGTAGAGAGAGAGAGAGAGAGAGAGAGAGAGAGAGAGAGAGAGAGAGAGAGAGAGAGAGTCCCCACTATTGGTCAGTTCATTCACCAATCAAATCACTTCGTAAATAATTTCAAACACTGACGCAACATCTCTGCTGGTCAGTTGATCCACTAATCAAAACACACAATAAATATGTATAGAGAAGCACCGGTTTCTCATTGGTAATTCACTTCTCAAACACTCCACGTCATGAATATACAATTACGATTCTCTGTCTCCTATTGGTCAAATCAATCAAGACAATAACACATGTTGAATAGAGATAAACACAGCCTCCGTCTCCCATTGGTCAATTTATTTACCAACCTTAGGAGTCGTGTTCCTATTGGTCAGTTTATTTAACCAAGAAAACACGTGATAAATATCCAAGCCCAGGGATCGAGTTCCTATTGGTCACTTTTTAACCAATAAAAACACAAAGTAAATACCCAACCACCTATATCGGTCTCCTATTGGTTAATTCATTTACCAAAGAAAACACGTCATACACCCAAACAGAGATATCATTCTATTGGTCAGCTCATTAACCAATCCAAACAGTCGATAAGTAAACACCAGGGAAGTGAATTGGGTGGAGGGGCGTGGAAGGGCGTGGAGGGGCGTGAAGAGGCGGGTGTCTGTATCGGTGGCAACCCCTCACAGCACCTCATAGCACCTCACTGCGCCCCTCAGCACCTCACAGCACACCACAGCACTACCCAGCACCTCACATCGCTCCTCAGCACCTCGCATCACCTCCCAGCACCTCACAGCACCTCACAGCGCCCCTGAGCACCTCACAGCACATCACAACACTACCCAGCACCTCACAGCACGTCCCAGCATCTCACAATCCCTCACAACACCTCCCAGCACCTCACAGCACCTCCCAGCACCTCCCCTGCCTTTTGTTACGGACAGGTGAATAATGTATGACTCAATTACCCCGATCAAATACGCAGTAAGCTAGTGGAGGTTAGGTGAATGTACTCTACTGTACTCTGACTGCCAATTCCGAGTACCTGGAAATGTTGGTTTGTACTCTGGGTGTTATGGATGCTTGATGTTGTACTCTGGGTGTTATGGATGCTTGATGTTGTACTCTGGGTGTTATGGATGCTTGATGTTGTACTCTGGGTGTTATGGATGCTTGATGTTGTACTCTGGGTGTTTTGGATGTCGGTTGTAGCATCTTGTGGATGTTTTAATTGTACTCTGTGTGCTTTGAGTTCGTGATATTGTACACTAGGTGTTGTGAGTGCCTGATATTGTACTCTAGGTGTTGTGGATGCGTGTTGTAGCGTCCTGGAAATAATTTAATTGTACCCTGTGTGGTATGTGTGTGTGTGTGTGTGTGTGTGTGGTTACTGAT
The DNA here is from genome assembly GCF_018991925.1 of Homarus americanus. Taxonomy (NCBI): domain Eukaryota; kingdom Metazoa; phylum Arthropoda; class Malacostraca; order Decapoda; family Nephropidae; genus Homarus; species Homarus americanus. The sequence continues at coordinate 6,438 of NW_024717724.1, read as the reverse complement.
GACTCATGATAGCAGAAGTTATACTGGAAACCTCCTTGTATTCCTCTTCCTCCTCCTCTTCCTCCTCCTCTTCTGCCTCCTCCTCCTCTTCCTCCTCCTCCTTCTCCTATTCCTCTTCCTATTCTTCCTCCTCCTCCTCCTCCTCTTCATTCTCTCCGCCTCCTCATTCTCTTCTTTCTCCTCCTCCCCTTTCCTTCCCTTCTTTCACCCTCCTCCCACCTACTCCTCCTCCCACCTACTCCTCCTCCCTTCCCGTCTCCTCCACTATACATATACATACAGGGAGTCTCAGAAAAATATACACACTGCCTTATAATTTTTGTATTGATGTGTGACGTAACCAGCAAGTGTATATACATTTTTCTGAGACTCCCTGTATGTATATGTATACCTTTAACCTATTATGTATATTTTAGTTTATCTTCCTTATTTTCTTTGGATTATTATTGTTCTCACGTTCTTTCCTCTTGTCTTGCTCTCGTTTATTATCTCTCTCTCTCTCTCTCTCTCTCTCTCTCTCTCTCTCTCTGTTCTCGTCTCTGTTATTGGGTCACCTCAATTGTATTCATCTCTCCTCCACTACTCGCTCCTCCATCTTCTTTTCTCTCATCTTCTTGTCATGAATTATCGCTTCTTTTATCGGTCAATATCTTGCTGGTGCCGTTTTGCTCTTCCAATTCCTAGTGTTCTCTTTACCCAGACCCTAATATATGTTCCACCTAACTCTGCCTGATCTGCCTCGAGGAAGTTAAAGTAGAGGCTGCCTTGTGTCCGCCATTGTTCTTAGATCACATACTCGGAGGCGTTGTTTCTGGTCAATCTGAACGAGAAGTTTGTTTACCTTTTGACTCGTTCAGGCTTCCTACACTGTTGATATTTTTCTTCTTCTCTCAGGATGTTTGTGAGGTTTTTCTTATGATTTATTGGAGGTTTTAGGTGTAATAAGAAGGTTGGGGGCTATTGATGCATGGCAGTGATGATGAAATAAAAGGAATATTTGCTCGGTAGTCAGTGTATACATCGGCTTTATGATGGTGGAGTACAAGACTCAGGCCTCCAGGCATAACCTCAACATGTATAACGTCCATGTGAGGAAATTTAAAGGGACTTATACAGAATGATGCAATATATATATATATATATATATATATATATATATATATAATATATATATATATATATATATATATATATATATATATATATATATATATATATATATATAGGTTGATAATGGGAAAATGGAAATAACGGAAAATGCCAGATAGATTGACAGAGAGGCTTAGGGTGACTCACGATGACATCCACTAATCCCCACACCAACACAACCGTAGAGGAGCTTAAGAGAAGGTGTGGGGATTAGTGGATGTCATCATTATGACATGACCTCATGTTTTTAGGTCACCCTGTATATTTAAGCCTCTCTCTGTCCATGTAATCTAGTTGCCTCTGAAGATGTCTTGAATAAAGACGAAAGCTAAGGTACTCCGTTGTTTCCATTTTCCCGTGTGATTTTATCAAGATTTATCTTATCCACGTTTTCATTGTGGATTTACATGAAATATATATATATATATATATATATATATATATATATATATATATATATATATATATATATATATATATATATATATATATATATATATATATATATATATATATATATATATATATACAATATATCTACAGTCCTTTACAATTTCTTATTTATACCTGATTTACCTGTGTATATTACAGGTATTAATCAACAGGTGCAAAGATCATGGACAGGTTCAGGCCAGAGAGGAACACTGAGATTTAAAACAACATTTTAACCTAACCTAACCTAACCTAACCTAACCTAACCTAAACTTACCTTACCCAACCCAATGAACTTGTAGGGGAAAAAATATCGTCTGGAAACTGAAGTTGAGAAGTAAAGTTGATATCATGAGGGTTGAGGTTGAGGGGTGAAGGGTGAGGAGGGGGAGGGGTGAGGGGTGCGGGGTGAGGGGTGAGGGGAGGGGAGGTACGTTTATCTACATTATATTTAAAGCTTAATACTATAATGTTGTTGTTTTCATTATAAGATCAAATGCTGTTTTTTCTCGTTAACTTGTATAAAAATGTTAAATCCTTTACGTTTTATGAGTTTATGAGTCTGATAACGTAACCTAACCTAACTTACTACCTACGTAGGTAGTAGGCAGCTATCAAACGAGAGGTACTACCGCCTGGGAAGATATTGGAAGCATAATGTGTTGTCTAATGGTAGACCCTGCTGCCATATGGCATCACGAAAATTGTGACCAAGTCCCAGGTTGCTGATCTGACTTTCTGTCTCATTTACACACAATTGCAGGGTCTCAATTGTTTCTCTTACCATTGACAACACAACATACATATATCGTTTCTCACTCTTGATTATTTTTTAAATTTTGTATTTATGGTTTATCCTCCTCCTCCTCCTCCTCCTCCTCCTCCTCCTCCTCCTCCTCCTCCTCCTCCTCCTCCTCCTCCTCCTCCTCCTCCTCCTCCTCCTCCTCCTCCTCCCTCCTCCTCCTCCTCCTCCTCCCTCCCTCCTCCTCCTCCTCCCTCCCTCCTCCTCCTCCTCCTCCTCCCTCCTCCCTCCTCCTCCCTCCTCCTCCTCCCTCCTCCTCCTCCTCCTCCTCCTCCTCCTCAATTTTCGCCCCCCAGAACCCGTAAAAAAAAAAAAATAACCAACCCTAACACTAACACCAATGGTAGGAGACTTATCTCACTTCTCAACGCATATGAAGATGTTCAAATTATAGGTAATAATGAACCAACACACATCTATGGCGGGGGTCTAGAAAAATGTATTGGCTTTAATCTATCATACACAACTCATAGCCCTGATGTTGTCACTGATCTTATGTCTGACCACAGCCCAATCCAAGCTAGTATACATGTGGCCAATGACACCCCCACTGGTGGTAAACTCAACAGACGTAGAATCACAGTCAAGCAAGAACATGAAAGTCAGTTCATAGACTTCATCCATGACTGGTACAAGGACTACAAGCCTGACAACTGCCAAAGTTTCCATGACGATCTGATAGATAGGACTTATGCATACTTCACCAACAATGCCTCCACCAATAAAAGGAGAAAACGTGGTCAGCATAATGGGAACAGGCAACAGCAGTGCTATAATGACCCTGAGCTGAAAAAACTCAGGGCTAGGGTCAGGAGGGTGGGTAAGGGTTACAGACAAATTAGAACACCTCAAATGTTACAATTGTATCAAGCTTCCCTTGCTGCTGTCAGGGAACGTGTAAACGAACTCAGACAAAATGCATGGGAGACATATGTCAACAGCCGGAACCAACACACATCCCTAAGCAAAGCCTGGAAAGACATAAACATAATCAGAGGTAAAAACAGAAGACACGTCTCCCATCCAAACCCTCTGCAAAAGTCGAATGAGCTAATAACAAAGTGGGCTCATGTGTCGAGCTATGACATGTTACCAGCTAGGACTCGGGGACTCCTTGATGCGAAGTCTGTAGAGAGAAGTAATCTTATTAGCTTTATGCTGGGCAAACAGCACGATGAGTGTGATGTTCCATATACTGAGTGGGAGCTTGACGCCGCCCTCGCCAGGGGTAGGTCTACTTCCCCTGGAGAGGACGGAGTCACCTACAACATCGTTAGACTACTAAGGCGCGTGCCAGGCAATCCATTGTTGGTATTGTACAATATGAGTCATGCCGAGGGCCAACTACCCACATCATGGACCAGCAGTATTGTTGTACCAATACCGAAACCAGGACAGCCTGATGCCTTTCGTCCCATATCACTAACCAACTGCCTGTGTAAAACCTTTGAGAGGATGGTTCTTGGCAGACTCTTATATAGAATCAGAGAACACACGTCTCCTAACATAAATGGCTTCACCCATGGTAAAGGTGTACATAATTGCATCACCACATTCCTAACTGTGCATGGTGATGAAAGGCACAGATACACCACATTTCTTGACCTAAAAGCTGCATTTGATATTGCCAATAGGCAACTGATATTGTACGAACTAGCCAAAATGGATATAGGAGGTAGGCTGTTACACTGGATAAGTGGTTACCTAACCAACAGAAGGGCTGCTGCAATGTTTCAGGGTTACAAAAGTGAAGTTAAAGATATGCAACTTGGTACCCCTCAAGGTGGAGTACTTAGCCCCACTTTGTTCAATGCTCTTATGAATGCATTTTTAAATTTAATACCAGACAACCCCAGCAATATCTCAATCAGCTATGCTGATGATATTCTTATACATACTAAAACTCATCGTGAAATGCAAACCACCTTGAACCATATATACGCAGCCTGTTAACACCTCGGTCTTATTATCGCCACTGACAAAACTAAGGTGTTCAACAAACAAGCTGGTAACCGCAAACGCGGCCCCGCCAAGTTCAAGATAGGTAACAACACTATTGACTATGTTTCTTCTTTTAAATATCTTATTGTTTTCGTCCCTTGTACCCTACCTGCCATTCAACAGCTAACCCGCCAATGTACTGACAGACTGAGACCTCTTAGAAGTGTAGCGGGGTACAGCCCGCACTATGGTGCTAATATTAGAATTGTTAAAACAATGTACCTAGGCTATATAAGATCTCTGATAGATTACCACGCACCAGCCCTGGTCATTCGTGACGGGAAACGCGTTGACAAGCTCGATAAAATGCAAAATAAAGCCCTCAGAATTTTCCTAGGATGTCCCATGAGCACTAAAGTACTTAATATGAGGAAAGAACTAGGCATACCCAGTGTTAATGATAGAATAATTGAAGTCAACCTCATGATAGCCCTGAGGCTTCTGCGTGGTGATCCTGATAACATTGTTTCCTTAAAATTGCTAGAATGTATGAACCATGGGACTACTGAGTCTAAATGGATCCAAACTACAGCTACACATATGAAGATGTTTGGACTAGACCACCTGTACAAAGTTGAGACACAACAGCGTTTCCTGCCACCCTGGCGGACAGTTCCCTTCGATATCACAATACCGACGTATCCGCCTAAAAAATTAATTATACAAAGCATTTATCTCCAAACACACTGCCAAATTGAGAGCTCTTGAACACATACACACTCTACAGACTGATGATAATATCACACAGACCATCTACACTGATGGACCTCTAAACACCGCCTGTGGGAGGGCTGGAAGTGCTATTGTTGTGACTCAACCAGACGGTAATATAATTGAGAAAGGAGTTAGAATTAACAACTGGGCATCCACTCTACAAACTGAATTAGTTGCCATACTCACAGCTATTAAATTCATTGAAATCACTGTTACTGACAGTCTCATCATCACTGACTCTCTATCCTCACTACTTGCCCTTGGTACCCTCGACTCAGGTTGTCACGCTCTTGTCTCTGAGGCCAGACACAAATATGAGTGCCTTGTTGACCGGGGTGTCAGGGTTAAACTGTTGTGGATCCCCTCTCACATAGGCCTCATAAAACATGACAGAGTTGATGCCCTCGCCAAACTCGCGTCTTGCAAAGACACCGTTGAATAAAATTTGGGTCTGTCAAAAAGAACCCTTAAAACTGTAATTAGGAAAGAGCTTATTGATGAGTTTGACGCAAGTAGATAAGTGCAAACAGGCACTAGTCGATCCATAGGTTACCATGATGAGATGTGTCAAGTGAAACATGTATATGGAGCAAGTAACAAGATCACTAGATTACAAGATGTTGTAACCGCTAGAAAAAGGTTAGGATATAAGTACCTTTGGCAGTATGTTCCTCAAGCAGATGTAAACAAAACTAAATGTAAAGTGTGTGGCCATACATATGGCCACACACTTGAACACTACGTCCTCGACTGTGTGAAGATAGAACCTTTTAGGGACAGGTCCAAGCAAACTGTGTGTGAAATGGCACAACACTTTATCTCTAATGGCAAGATAGCCGACATATTAAGATTGTATCCACTTTTTTGCACTTAGTAACTATATCAATTCTCATGTACAGAACCAAATACGCAATGTGCTTGAATACCTCCCTCGTAAATGTGAATAACAAAGTGTGAGGCCAGACATACTGCCTCACACGCCTGTACTCACGCATTTGTGAATAAGTTACCCTTTATGTATCGAACTAAACAAATAATGTAAATGAAATACTGTGTAACATTCAGTGCCATAATATCCTGACAACGGGGGTTAATTATTATGACCCTTTGTAAACCCTACTCTGTTATCCTTTTGCGCTACCGCTCACAGGATGAGTGTGGGGTGCACAATAAAGTAGCCGCTGCAAGCGGCAATATAAAAAAAATGAACCCTACTCTACCCTACCCTACCCTACCCTACTACTACCCTACCCTACCCTACCCTACTCTACCCTACCCTACCCTACCCTACCCTACCCTACCCTACCCTACCCTAACACTACCCTACCCTACCCTAACAC
>NW_024717723.1:0-27136 GCF_018991925.1 Homarus americanus | reverse complement strand
TCGATGCTTCGTTCGGTGCGTATTGCTGGGAGGAAGGTGGTGGGCAGGAGGGAAGGTAGGGTAAGGCAGGAGAAGTAGGGGTAAGGCAGGAGGAGGGTAAGGCAGGGGAGGAGAGGGTAAGGCAGGGGAGGGGTGAACATAAACACGAAATAACCAAAGAGCGAGTGTGATAAGACGGACGAGAGGCCATTATAACACGAGAAGAGTTCAGTTCACACGTTTTGTTTTGATGTGACAGCTGTTGGACCCTTGTATGTATGTATGTATGTATTAATGTATGTATGTGTGTGTGTGTATCTTTCTGTGTCTGTTTCTCTTGTCTGTCTGTCTGGTTAGAATATCGAGAATTTTCATGTGTGTCTGACAGCGTGGCTATATGTATTCCCATCCGACTGTCATCCATCCACCTCCCAACCTTGCATTCCCTCACACCACCATCCATTCACCCACACCACCACCCACCCACCTACCCACCACCACCCACCTGCCACCATCATCCACCTACCATCATCCACCACCACCCACCTGCCACCATCACCCACCCACCACCACCCACCTGCCACCATCCACCCACCCACCACCACCCTACCACCACCACCACCCACCACCACCACCACCCACCTGCCACCACCACCACCACCCACCCACACACACACCATCATCCACCTACCACCACCCCACCCCACCTGCCCCACCCCACCCACCTGCCCACCACCACCCACCTGCCACCATCACCCACCTACCACCACCACCACCACCACCCACCTGCCCACCATCATCCACCCAACCACCTACCACCACCCACCTGCCCACCATCCACCTACCACCACCCACCTCCCACCACCACCACCCACCTGCCATCATCCACCACCACCCACCTGCCACCATCATCCACCTCACCACCCACCTGCCACCACCACCACACACCCACCATCATCACCTACCACCACCCACCTCCCTCCACCATTAAGGCAGGAAATCAACCCAACACATCACCCTCACCTGTCTCATTAACCTGTACACCTTGAATAAGCTACGTTTATCACCACAATCCAAACACCAATTACCTGTATGACTTACCCAAATACCGCCACCCTGTTATTATCTGTGTGTATGCTACGAGAGAGTGTTTATTGAGTGGTCAGAAGCGGATATCACAGTTGTAAATAAAGTGGCTACACTCATCGAGCATAATATCATTCAATAAACAGACCACTTAGTGAGCATATACTTCATCAACAGACCACTCAGTGACACCACAAACCAACAACCAAACTTCATCAACAGACCACTCAGTAAGCATTATTTAGCCAATCAACAGACCACTCAGTGAGCATATATACCTCATCAACAGGCCACTCATTGAGCATCATTTAATAAGTGCCATCCATCACCACCCCCCGACAGCTCTCACCTGGGTCGTGCTGTCGGTAATTACAGAACAAATAAACACACACGATGGCTGGTCTAATGGATCCTCGTCCTAATAGACCCCAATTTAACTATTAAGATTGGGGCCCGTCTAATAGACTAATGTAACAACTATTTGGATTAGGGCCCATTCTAATGGACCCCTAATCGTCATGGGCCCAGTCCGCCATGCTGTTATTCTCAAGATGAGTTAACAGAGTAGTTTGGTGATGTTATAACGAGTTGTTTACGTAACACAAGGTACACACGTCACAACCACTATCATCCACCAACACCACCCCATCACCACCACCACTACCACCATATCCACCATCACTACCACTATCACCACCACGTGTTATTAGTTTACGTAATCCTCAGTAACCAACGAGTTATTATTGTCAGCGGGTGTGAGATAGTCTCTCTCTCTCTCTCTCTCTCTCTCTCTGGGTGTGAGGGACCGGATGAGAGAGCGTTTGTCTAAGAGAGAGAGAGAGAGGGAACATTGTCCTTAGATCTCTCTCATCTCCTACCATCATGATAGTCCTTCTTCTTCTTCTTCTTCTTCTCCTTCTCCTTCTTCTTCTTTCTTCTTTAGTAGTCTTATTGTTGTTATCATTATTATCATTATTATTATTATTCATTAACATTCTCACATGGCTGTACTATGAGCGGTCGGAAGGATGTGTCGTCTGATATCTTTAATTGTCTGGCAAACGATAATGACGATAATGGTGATAATGGCGATAATGGCGATAATGGTGATAATGGCGATAATGGTGATAATGGCGATAATCGATAAAAAACATAAGTGATAATGGTGATAATGACGATAATGACGATAATGACGCGTGTTTTAAGCATACAGGAAAGACGACCATTAGTGTTATCTTCGGCCAGGATAATTGATACGGGGGGGTCAGACCGTAACTGTGGTGATTTACAATTTACAGATTATTTATAGTTTAGAGATAATTTACAGGTTACATGTAATTTAGTTTAGAAAATTTACAGTTTATTGATAATTTACAGTTTACAGATAATTTACAGTTTACAACGGTACAGATAATTTACAGTTTACAGATAATTTACAGTTTACAGATAATTTACAGTTTACGATAATTTACGGTTTACAGATAATTTACGGTTTACAGATAATTTACGGTTTACAGATAATTTACGGTTTACAGATAATTTACGGTTTACAGATAATTTACGGTTTACAGATAATTTACAGTTCACTGATAATTTACAGTTTATATATAATTTCAGTTTACATACAATTTACACTTTACAGATGATTTAACTTACAGATAATTTACAGTGCAGCCAATTTACGGTTTACAGATAATTTATATTGTACAGATAATTTACGAGTAATTTACAGTTTACAGTGGTGATGGGGCGGTTGGTTGGTTGGTTTATTTACAATGTTCGGGGACATGGTTTAGTTAAAGTGGTAAGGAGGCGGTAAAGTTGGTTTATTGTTTACAAGGGTGGAACAGGTGGGTGGTTTATTATTTACATGGGTGGACCAGGTGGTTGGTTTATTGTTTACAAGGGTGGAACAGGTGGTTGGTTTATTGTTTACATGGGTGGACCAGGTGGGTGGTTTATTCTTTACACAGATAAGGGAGTACGTGGTTTATTTGCAATTTACAGTGGTAGTAAGGGAAGGGAGACGTTGTTTACAGTTTACAGTGGTGAGGGAACATATAGTGCATGTATAATATATAGTGGTAGAGGATTACTGATTATTTACAATTTACAGAGATGTGTTTGTCGCTGGCAGGAAGTTATATTATCATTGAACGTCGATTGTTTTCTGATGGTGTGTGTGTGTGTGTGTGTGTGTGTGTGTGTGTGTGTGTGTGTGTGTGTGTGTGTGTGGCGGGCAGTTGTGTAGGTGTGAGTTATGTGTGAGTGTTGGGATAAATTATGTGTTTGAGGTGTGTGTGTGTAAAGCCTTATGGTAATTATCTCACCTTTATCTCTCTAATTGGACAGGTAAGAGCTTGAGCTGTGGTCCAGGTAACTATACCCCTGGGTAAGTGTGAATCTTTGATGTTTTATTATTCATTTTGTCATTATTCACAGGAACCAGAACCCCTTATTCAGTGTTGTCAGGTGTTTGTGACTGCCACGGGTGTTGTCAGGTGTTTATAAAGGTGTCAGAGTTTTGGCTGTATAGAATCAGGTGTTGCTGTAATATTGGTTTTATGACTTTATTATGATGCTCTTGCTGGTGATTGATAACTCTCTCTCTCTCTCTCTCTCTCTCTCTCTCTCTCTCTCTTCCCCCCCTCTCTCTCTCTTATTTTCTCTCATTCTCTATCTATCTATCTATCTCTGTCTACATACATACATACATACATACATACATACGTACATACATACACAAGCAAAGATACACATACATACAGGTACAAACACAGGTATACACACACACACACACAGAAGCCATCAATACAATAATCCTTTACGACCAACTAAGGCGGCGTGGAGGTCGTTTGAAGGGGAGGAACGACTCACAATGGTGGTTTAATATGGTCGTGCTGGCGGTGGGTGGACGACCTGCTGTGTCTGCCTCTCCATCAACCACCACTACCACCCCCTCCTGCTCCACCACCCCAACAACCACAGCACCACTACCACCCACCAAGCACCACTACCACCCACCAACCACCACTACCACCTCCTGCTCCACCACCCCCACCAACCACCCACCAAGCACCACTACCACCACTACCACCTCCTGCTCCACCACCCCAACCAACCACCCACCGCCACTACCACACCATTAATCACCACTACCACCCCACCAACCACCACAACCCCCACTAACAATCCTCACACGGGAATCACCATACTAGGGCTCACTTAACATAGCAAATAATGAACCTTTACGCAGGGAAATTGTCTACACACCTGTTCATACCTTATTAGTGTGTGTGTGTGTGTGTGTGTGTGTGTGTGTGTGTGTTTCAACGTGAACAATATAAGTTAAGTCCCTCACCTCTCCCATGCTTCCCTTCCCTCCCCTCCCCTATCATCTCTCCTTCCCTTCCCTTCATTTCCTTCACCTCCACCTTCCCTCCCCTTCACCTCCACCCCCCTCCCTTCCCTCCTTCCCTGCCCCTCCCTCCCCATCCATCCCCGCCCCCTCCCCTGTAACCCGTTAGCTGACCCGACCTCAAGTGCTGGACAGGTCAGGTCAGGTCAGGTCACCAGTCATCCCATTCTGCAGTTACTATACCTTAAATATTTAATTGTGTGTGTGTTGATTATTGCACACCTGAATAAGTAACACAGTGGTTCTTGCAAACATATGCTGTTGTACACCTGGCTTAGGAAATCGTGATACACACACACACACACACACACAGTTTTGCGTGTTGCATAACCTGAGTATGTAAGACAATTGTTATTTGTTGCACACACACACACACACACACACACACACACACACACACACACACACACACACACCTGAATTAACAATACATCTGTTGCACATCTGACTTGGTAACACTATTGTTCTCTAAGGCAGTGTTACACAACCCATTACCTAAAGGGGCGACTTGTGCCTCTTGCAAGCACAAGATTGGCCATGATCTAGCCTTCAGGTAAGAATAAGCTGTCATGACCTCAGGCACTAATTACAGTAGTCTCACCTCCTCCTCCCCCGTCGTGACTGTAGCCCTGACGACCGACGCAGTTGTAATCGACGCAGTTCTGTAGTGACGCAGTTTTGTAATCGACGCAGTTCTGTAGTGACGCAGTTTTATAATCAACGCAGTTCTGTAGTGACGCAGTTCTGTAATCGACGCAGTTCTGTGAGACTTAGTTTTGTAATCGACGCAGTTCTGTAGTGACGCAGTTCTGTAATCGACTCAGTTTTGTAATCGACGCAGCTCTGTAAACCTACTGAATATATAGTTGACACGGTTACACATGATACATAGCACAAACACATGATACATGATACAAAAACACATGATACATGATACAAAAAACACTATGATACAAAACACATGATACAGAACACATGTTACATAATACAAAAATACACTGTACCGTTAAAACAATACAAATAACGGTACAAATTATCACATTAATTATCACACGGTACATATTATCACAGTACAATTATTAACCCATGACCAAAAAAATTAACACATTATAATTAACACGTTACAAATTATCACACAACACAATTAGTGAGAGACAAGATTAGGGAGATGTGTGTGTGTGTGTGTGTATGTGTGTGTGTGTGTGTCTGTGTGTGTGTGTGTGTGTGTGTGTGATTAAGGACACGGTGGTTGAAGCTAATGACTTGGGCCGATGCTCTATGTACTCCTCAGTATAGTAGTGAAGATGTTGAGGATCTACAGTCACTCAAACAACTATCTGTACTCTGGGTGATCGATGAAATTCCAGAATGAACACTGTGACTCCTGTTGTCTCGGTAGGGTTGTCAAAATCCTTCGTCCGTTGTGTCATATTTTTTCAACCCAATTTCGTATCGATATTTTTGGGGGTGACTTTATCTATAACTGGTTGGGTTAAGGTTAGATGTTGGACTTAGGTTGAAAAGTAACATTAGTTGAAGTTTGTTTAGGGTTAGGTTAGGTTAGGTTAGATTAGGTTAGGTTAAGTTTGGTTAGGTTTAGGTTAGGTTAGGTTAGGTTAGGTTAGGTTAGGTTTAGGTTAGGTTAGGTTAGGTTAGGTTAGTATTTGGGTGGTTAAGGTTAGATTAGGTTATGTTAGGTTAGGTTAGTATTAGGGTGATTAAGGTTAGGTTAGGTAGGTTAGGTTAGCTTAATGTGAGTGAGATTAATGTTTAGGTTAGTTTAGGTTATGTTAGCGTTGGTTAGATTAGGTCATGTCATTGTAGGTTAGGTTAAGTTAGCATTAGGGTGGTAAATCTTCAGGTTAAGTTGGACTAGCATTAGAGTGGTTAATCCTCAGATGAAATTAGCTAGCAGGTGGATTAGGTTAGGTTGGATTAGCATTAGAGTGGTTAATCCTCAGATGAAATTAGCTAGCAGGTGGATTAAGTTAGGTTGGATTAGCATTAGAGTGGTTAATCCTCAGATGAAATTAGTTAGCAGGTGGATTAGGTTAGGTTGGATTAGCATTAGAGTGGTTAATCCTCAGATGAAATTAGCTAGCAGGTGGATTAGGTTAGGTTGGATTAGCATTAGAGTGGTTAATCCTAAGATGTAATTAACTAATGGGTTAATCTTGATGTTGACCGCCACCCCTAATGATGGTAACCTCACACCCTGTTTACCGGCCTTCCTCCTGACCTAACTGGTAGATGTAAGAACCTCTACCCCCCACCACCCCGGCCCCCACCACCCCCACCCCACCAACCCCAGCCCCCACCACACCCAGCCCCCACCACCCCCAGCCCCCCACCACCCCCAGCCCCCCCACCACCCCAACCCCCCCCACCCCAGCCCCCCCCACCCCCCAGCCCCCCCCACCCCCCCCCCCCACCCCACCACCCCAACCCCGCCACCCCAGCCGCCCACCACCTCCCCCACCACCCCCAGAGATCTCTCTTTCTTCATGTATGTAACCAGCAGACAGTGACCAGATCCTTAAACAGTCTAATGTTGTTTTGTGGAAGAACTTAATGTTTGTTGATGTTTTTATTAATGTTGAATGTTGTTAGTGAAGTAATGTGGTTGAACTTTTGGTGTGTGTGTGTGATTAACATTACTCTCTCTCTCTCTCTCTCGTTTTGTGTGAGAGAGTGAAGAATCCTCTGAGCCATCAACTTTGCCTGAATTTTTCATGAAGGTTGTGTTGGAATGATGATGATGGTGGTGGTGATGATGGTGGTGGTGGTGATGGTGGTGGTGGTGGTGATGATGGTGGTGGTGATGGTGGTGGTGGTGGTGGTGGTGGTTGTGGTGATGGTGGTGGTGGTGATGGTGGTGGTGATGCGGTAGTGGTGGCGATGGTGGTAATGGTGATGATGATGATGATGATGATGATGATGATAGTGTCAGTCACATAGGGAAAGCAACATCAAATTACAGTACAGTTTCAACGTAAATTTTCCGCCATTTTACCGTAATTGTCTTTCCTAGCAACATAATGGTGATGAGGAACAAAACGGATGGTGGTGATGATGATGGTGATGGAGAATGATGGTGAATAATGGTGAATAATGATGGAGGAAGTCACCAGGTCACCATCACCAAGTAACATCAATTTTCAGTCGAGTCTCAGTGTAACTCGACGCCATCTTGGGTATCAGTATTCAGTCGTAATGCAGCTTTAATGGTGATGGCCAGCGAAACGGATGGTGATGATGATGATAATGGTGATGAATGGTGATGAAGGCAGCGCCGGGAGTTAGCCAAGTGGGGTGGTGTGGGGTGTGTGTGTGTGTGTGTGTGTGTGTGTGTGTGTGTGAGTGTGAGTGAGTGACGGTGTAGGTGCTGTCAGGTTAAACTAGGTGTAGGTTAAGTTAGGTTAAGATCAAGTTGTTTGTTGCTTCTGTTAAATTTGATGTAGCTAAGGTTAAATTGGGCGTGTAGGTTAGGTGTAGGTTAGGTTAAATTAAATGAACAGTAGCTTAGGTTAAATTAAGTGTAGGTTAGGTTAAGTATAGGTTAGGTTAAATATAGGTTAGGTTATGTGGAGATTAGGTTAAGTGTAGGTTAGGTTAAGTATAGGTTAGGTTAAGTATAGGTTAGGTTAAGTATAGGTTAGGTTAAATATAGGTTAGGTTATGTGGAGATTAGGTTAAGTATAGGTTAGGTTAAGTTAGGAAAGACTAAAATTATCTTTCTCCAGGCGCTGATCCACCACACCCAACCATAACGGGCAGTGATATACGTATTGTAGATTATGTAGAGAGAGGGGCGTCACATCTCCTTCACTACCCGGTCGGCGGCAGTCCATTGATGGGCGGGTTGTTATGTGTGACGGGGGCGGACAAAGAGCCGTTGTGACGCGGTGCATTAACGTTGCTAATCGGGAATGGTGTTACGGTGTGTGAGGGCGGGGAACACATGCGTCACGTTACGTCTTGGGCAGCAGGTTCACCGGAAAATGAAAGGTTATTTGGGCCTGAGTTCTAATAGACCCCAGTCCTAATAGACCCCTGTTCTAATAGGCCCCAATCCTAATAAGCCCCAGTCCTAGTAAGTCCCAGTCCTAATAAGTCCCCGACCTAACCATTGTAGTTAAGCCCCAATGGTTAAGTGAGCAACCTAACCTAACCTGACGTAACCTGACCACTGGGTTGGGCACATGTGAGTGTGTCGGGGCAGGTGGTGAGGGCCGTTGCGTCACCACCAGCCTCTGTACTGTACGTTAACCTCTCCCTTATCGGGATAAGCGTCCGGGTATTGCAACTGCCTCCTGTTCGTTATGTCTGGCAGCGGTGTTGGGATGCCACAGCTGGACCAAACAACCTCTGGGGTATAAGAACGGAGATGACACCTGGACGTATCCTTGAATGCCTTGGGGAGGGGGGGTCAGGTCTTGCGAGGCTTGACATCAGCCACTCTCAGACTGTCACACAGGCACCTGGTGACCCTCGAGCCCCAGCCAGTGTTGGTGGCATCTGTCCAGGACTAAACACTAGACGTTCACAGCACTAGCCAAGATCAACGTTCACAGCACTAGCCAAGATCCACGTTCACAGCACTAGCCAAGATCCACGTTCACAGCACTAGCCAAGATCCACGTTCAGCACTAGCCAAGATCCACGTTCACAGCACTAGCCAAGATCCACGTTCACAGCACTAGCCAAGACGTCACGCACTCAAGATCCACGTTCTAGCGCTAGCCAAGACCCACGTTCACAGCACTAGCCAAGATCAACGTTCACAGCACTAGCCAAGACCCGCTCACAGCACTAGCCAAGACCACGTTCACAGCACTAGTCAAGATCACGTTCAGAGCAGACCCACGTTCCAACACTAGCCAAGACCCACGTTCACAGCACTAGCCAAGATCAACGTTCACAGCACTAGCCAGATCCGTTCACAGCACTAGCCAAGACCCACGTTCACAACTTGCCAAGATCCACGTTCACAGCACTAGCCAGACCCACGTTCACAGCACTAGCCAAGATCACGTTCACGCAGCCAAGACCACGTCACTAGCCAAGATCAACGTTCGCAGCACTGGCAAGATCACGTTCACAGCACTAGCCAAGATCCACGTTCACAACACTAGCCAAGATCCACGTTCACAGCACTAGCCAAGATCCACGTTCACAACACTAGTCAAGATCCACGTTCAACACTAGCCAAGATCCACGTTCACAACTGCCAAGATCCACGTTCAGCACTAAGCAAGACCCACGTTCACAGCTAGCCAAGACCCGTTCACAGCACTAGCCAAGATCCACGTTCACATAGCACTAATTGAAGCACCAAATGAACGGACGTAATCTTTGTGAACAGCCGACCCAGCTGCCTTCCTCATCAATATTCTCAAAATAGTATGAATCACATTTATGAACACAATCCAGTCTAATATAATACCTACCTGTATTTTTAGATGCGGTCTGTGTTCTTGTACACAGCAGTTTACTGCCTTGTAAATCTGTGTGTGTGTGTGTGTGTGTGTGTGTGTGTGTGTGTGTGTGTGTGTGTGTGTGTGTGTGTGTTTATAACAAAAGAAATTAACATATCCGAACCCTAGCCTAACCCTCCCTTTTCTCTCACCTGTAGAACACTTGTCTTTTAAATTACCTCGTTTTATTACATAGTTAAGAGTTAATTGGGCAATTTGGTGGTTTAGCTATGAGAGGTGTCAGCATATCACATGTTGCTTTTTGTCCTAAACTACGGGAGAATTAGAGATGGGAAAGGAACAGGAAGGAAGGATGAAGGACGAAGAAGAGAGGCGAAGAATAACAATTAAAGTCAAAGCTCAAAATGAAAGGACAATGAGAGAAAGAACTGATAAAGACGGAAGAGGTCAGAAAATTAGGTAAATATAGAATAGAGGAAAGAATTGGGCTTAATGATTGATAAACAGAGGAATCAAGGAGTCAGTAATAAAGGTGAGGAATAGGTAGAATAGGAGAGAAAATCAGAAGGTAGATAAAATAAGAAGCAGTAATGGGCTCAGATGATGGGTGGGTGAGAGAATGGGCCAGATATTGGTGGAGGAGAATGGGCCAGATGATGGGTGGAGTGAGAATGGGCTCAGATGATGGGTGAGTGAGAGAATGGGCACAGATGATGGGTGGAGTGAGGAATGGGCTCAGATGATGGGTGGAGTGAGGAATGGGCACAGATGATGGGTGGAGTGAGATGGGCTCAGATGATGGGTGGAGAGTGAAGAATGGGTCAGATGATGGGTGGAGTGAGAGAATGGGCCCAGATGATGGGTGGAGTGAGAGAATGGGCTCAGATGATGGGTGGAGTGAGAGAATGGCACAGATGATGGGTGGAGTGAGGGAATGGCGCAGCTGATGGTGGAGTGGGGAAGAATGGGCTCAGATGATGGGTGGAGTGAGAATGGGCACAGATGATGGGTGGGTGAGGGAATGGGCTCAGATGATGGGTGGAGTGAGATGGTCAGATGATGGGTGGGTGGAGATGGGCACAGATGATGGGTGGGTGAGGGAATGGGCACAGATGATGGGTGGGTGGGGAGATGGGCTAGATGATGGGTGGGTGAGAAATGGGCACAGATGATGGGTGGGTGGGGATGGGCACAGATGATGGGTGGAGTGGGGAATGGGCTCCAATGATGGGTGGAGTGAGAGAATGGGCACAGATGATGGGTGGTGGAGGGGCTCAGATGATGGGTGGAGTGGAATGGCTCAGATGATGGGTGGAGTGAGATGGGCACAGATGATGGGTGAGGAGAGGAATGGGCTCAGATGATGGGTGGAGTGAGAGAATGGGCTCAGATGATGGGTGGAGTGAGGAATGGGCTCCAGATGATGGGTGGGTGAGGAATGGGCTAGATGATGGGTGGGTGGGAATGGGCTCCAGATGGGTGGAGTGAGGAGAATGGGCTCAGATGATGGGTGGGTGAGAGAATGGGCTAGATGATGGGTGGGTGGAGATGGGCTCAGATGATGGTTGGGTGGGGAATGGGCTCAGATGATGGGTGAGTGAGAGAATGGGCTCAGATGATGGGTGATGAGAGAATGGGCTCAGATGGGTGGAGTGAGGAATGGGCACAGATGATGGGTGGAGTGAGAGAATGGGCACAGATGATGGGTGGAGTGAGAGAATGGGCACAGATGATGGGTGGAGGTGAGGGAATGGGCTCAGATGATGGGTGGAGTGAGAGAATGGGCACAGATGATGGGTGAGTGAGAATGGGCACAGATGATGGGTGGGTGAGGAATGGGACCAGATGAGGGGTGGGGAAGGAATGGGCTCAGATGATGGGTGGAGTGAGTGAGGGAATGGGCACAGATGATGGGTGGAGTGAGAGAATGGGCACAGATGATGGGTGGAGTGAGAGAATGGGCACCAGATGATGGGTTGAGTGAGAGAATGGGCACAGATGATGGGTGGAGTGAGAGAATGGGCACAGATGATGGGTGGAGTGAGAATGGGCTCAGATGATGGGTGGAGTGAGAGAATGGGCTCAGATGATGGGTGGAGTGAGGAGAATGGGCACAGATGATGGGTGGAGTGAGAGGAATGGGCTCAGATGATGGGTGGAGTGAGGAATGGGCACAGATGGGTGGGTGAGGAGAATGGGCACAGATGATGGGTGGAGTGAGAATGGGCACAGATGATGGGTGGAGTGAGGGAATGGGCTCAGATGATGGGTGGAGTCAGAATGGGCACAGATGATGGGTGGAGTGAAATGGGCACAGATGATGGGTAGAGTGAGAGAATGGGGTACAGTTTAGAATATATAATGGGTCAGTAGGTAAAATAATGGGAACAAAAAATTAAACACAGTCGATAAAGTAATGGGTGAAAGCAGCAGGGGGCGAAAGCGTATTAGGCAATGGTCAATACAACTCTCTTTCCATATAAGCACCTTGGTCAGTACTGCTGAAAGTGAAGGTACGGATTGTTCTATGTTGGAGGCAGTACCGCGAACACACGACGAAACGCTTAACAGTCTTAAAACTTGACTTCAACAGCGTAACCTAACTACAAACCTAACCTAACCTAACCTAACTTCTCCTAAACTAACCTAACCTAACGTGATTGGGTTAAGTTACGATAGATTGGGTTAAGTTACGATAGCTTGGGTTTGGTCCATTAAGGATTGATTAGGTTCGGAATTTGGATTAGAGTTAGATAGATTAAGTTTATTAGATAGAATTAAGGAGAATAAATGCCGTAGTGGTGGTGTTCGTGGTAGGTCACCTAACACTGGCCGTCTGCGGGGGGTTGAGTGTGGCCGGGTAAAATTGAACATCAAACATGACTCAAGATTACCGGTCTCTGTGTTGACTTTGCTCCCAAACTTTTCTACTGTGTGTGTGCGTGTGCGTGTGTGGAGGTCTGTCTATGTGGGGGAGTTTCTGGGTGGGTGTGTGTGCGTCTCTCTCTATTTATAAGCTTAATAATAACGCTCGTGAAGACTCGCTTTTAACGTCTCCTGATCTTTCTCTCCTTACTACTACTCTCCTGATCTCCCTCCACGGCCTCCTCTCTCTCCCTTACTGCTACTCTCTCCCTGATCTCCCTCCTTGACCTCTTCTCCTCCCTGACATTTTCCCTTACCACCACCCCCTGACCCTCCATCAACCCTTCCCTCACGCCTACCCTCCCACACTCATACACCTTCACCCTCTTGCCTTCCCTCCCTCCCTCACCTCCCCCCTCCCTCACGTCTCACCTCCGTCTACCCTCCCCACCCCTCCCTCCCCACCCCTACTCTCCTCCACCCCTACTCTCCCTCACCCCTCCTACCCCACTTCTCACCTCCGTCAACCCTCCCACCCTCCCTCCCACCCCTCCCTCCCCACCTCCCTCCCTCACCCCTACTCTCCCTCACCCCCCTCCTCCCCCACCCCTACTCTCCTTCCACCCTCCCTCTCCTCACCTCCTCCCCACCCCACTCTCCCTCACCCCTCCCTCCCCCCACCCCACTCTCCTCACCCTCCCTCCCTCACCTCCCTCCCCTCACTCCCTCCTCACCTCCCTCCCTCACCCCTCCCCCTCACCTCCCTCACTCCCTCCCTCCCCCCCACCCCTACTCTCCCTCACCCCCTCCCCACCCCTACTCTCCCCTCACCCTCCCTCCCTCACCTCCCCACCTCCCTCCCACCTCCCTCCCCCACCTCCTCCTCCCTCCCTCACCTCCCTCCCTCACCCCCACTCTCCCTCACCCTCACCTCCTCCCTCACCCCTCCCTCCCCACCCCTCTACTCTCCCCACCCCCACTCTCCCTCACCCCTCCCTCCTCACCCCCTCCCTCCTCACCCTCCCTCCCTCACCTCTCACCTCCGTCAACCCTCCCACCTCCCTCCCTCACCTCCCTCCCTCACCTCCCTCCCTCACCCCCACCTCACCTCCCTCCCCCTCACCTCCTCCCTCACCCCTCCCTCCCCCACCCCCTACTCTCCTCACCCCTGCTCTCCTCCTCACCCTCCCTCCTCACTTCACCTCCGTCAACCTCCCACCCCTCCCTCACTTCACCTCCGTCAACCCTCCCATCTCTCTCCTCACCTCCCTCCCTCACCTCCCTCCTCACCCCTACTCTCCCTCACCACCTCCCTATAAACCAGTAAGGTAACCCCCGGTCAGGACACGTTGAGAATGAATTAGGATTTAAGTCGTAAGGTTATCGAGTGTAGTGGTAAGGTCAGGTCAGGGTGGGTCAGGGGTGTGTCACGATAGTCTGGGGAATGAGGGTGGGGGTCGTTTAGGCATCTCGAGGGGTGGAATTGACCTATTGACCTCGCCTGTCTTCTCATGCTGGAGATCGAATAGGTCCCGTATATTGTAATCGGCCCCAAATGGACTTTATCTAACGTAACCTCAATCTAACCTGACCTGACCTAACCTGACCTAACCACAACCAAAGTCTAGTATATATTTTCACGTTTGACTGTCACACACACACACACACACACACACACACACACACACACAGTACCGAGGGGCAGCTTTGGTGATCATCTCTCTCTCTCTCTCTTCACAGGTTAAGGGAACGTGACTCTTGCACCCTTTAGTGGAGTTAAGGTCCCGTTAATTCCCCCCTGTGTGTGTGTGTGTGTGTGTGTGTGTCTGTGTGAAAACTGCTCTCAACAGAAAGCGCCCATCACTGCTCACTACATTTAATCAGGCACAACAAAGTTCATTGCATTACGGTCAAAGGTCATGCCAATTAATCCCCACCAAATTAACAGTGACCTTTTTTCCACTACATGCTTAACCAGACTATCATGAACCTCCCTAATTGATGGCGGTTGAAATCGTTACATATGCAGGGTAATTAAGGTTCAGGTAGATAACTGAACCCCTTATTATATACAGGTACCTTAACCTTTACCTGTGTAATTAAATGTGAGAAATTAATTAATCTAGTTATATATAGTTAATGGTGATCCCTTTAACTAGGTATGTTTATCCACAAATTAATCTTGGCATAATTAAAATGTTTCGTTTATATTTTAATCGTCCAAAAATATCATCATTGCATACAGGTTTAAAGTCCACTTATTTGTATGCAAATTGTATAGTAGTGGTAGTGGTGGTGGTGGTGGTCAGAGGTGTGGTGGGAAGGCGGTGTTGGTGCGGCTCTTTGGACTTGAGATCTGCGGGTGGGGATGTGAGGTGGGTCTGATGGTGTGTAAGAGGGAGGGAGAGCTGTGTTGGGGTTTGGGGGTTCGGATGTTTGGGTTCGAGGATTCGGAGGTTTTGGGTTCGAGCATTCGGATGTTTATGTTCGGGGATTCGGATGTTTGGGTTCTTGGGATCGTGGGTTCGAGGATTCGGATGTTTATGTTTGGTTTCGTGGGTTCGAGGATGCAGATGCTTGGGTTCGGGGATTCGGATGTTTAGGTTCGAAGGTTCAGAAGTTTGGGTTCGAGATTCGGAGGCTTCAACAATCTCCCACTTCTGGTCTTAAACTACCGCCGCCTTATATGCAGATCAAGATGACAGACAAGATAAAGTGTACACCGTTCTCATGATTATTCCCCGCACAAGTCTTGGTGTTTGGCAGGTGGAGTGATATACATGTTAGCCGTGTTGGTTTTACCTTCTGTTGGGCTGTGGTCATGTGAGTTAAGTGGTGCGTTAGTAGAGTAAACATGGGGTGTGTGTGTGTGTGTGTGTGTGTGTGTGTGTGTGTGTGTGTGTGTGTGTGTGTGTGTGTGTGTGTGTGTGTGTGTGTGTGTGTGTGTGTGTGTGTGTGTGTGTGTGTGTGTGTGTGTGTGTGTGTGTGTGTGTGTGTGTGTGTGTGTGTGTGTGTGTGTGTGTGTGTGTGTGTGTGTGTGTGTGTGTGTGTGTGTGTGTGTGTGTGTGTGTGTGTGTGTGTGTGTGTGTGTGTGTGTGTGTGTGTGTGTGTGTGTGTGTGTGTGTGTGTGTGTGTGTGTGTGTGTGTGTGTGTGTGTGTGTGTGTGTGTGTGTGTGTGTGTGTGTGTGTGTGTGTGTGTGTGTGTGTGCTTTTAGACGGGTAAGCCGTGTTAAACTTCAATTTACTGCTAGGTCGTATGTGCTTCAGTCCTGATGGGCCTCAGTCCTATTAGACCATATCAAATGACCCCAGTTATGGTGCACTCATCGTAATAGGGCCTTTATTTTTTTTTTTTAAGGATTAGCCTACTGGGCACAGGTCACTGACCCACATCAGGCAGGGGCGAAATGTAATAATAATAATAACATAATAATATTACTTAGTTCATAGTAAATAAAATTTATAATAAAAATAAATAAATAAAAATAAATAATAATAACAAAGAACCATAAAAATATATTTTTTAAAGAATCAATAGTGAGAAACGTTATATATTTGCTTTCCAAAGTAAGAGAAACAATTGACTGCAATTGTGTGTTAAATGTAGTAGAAAGTCAGATCAACCTGGGACTTGGTACAATATTCGTGATGCCATATGGCAGCAGGTCTACCATTAGACAACACATTATGCTTCCAATATCTTCCCAGGCGGTAGTTCCTCCCTGTTTGATGGCTGCCTACTACCTACCTGGTCGTAATGGGCCACAATCCCAATATTTAAATAAGACAAGATGGCCCTTTAATCTGTGTGACATTAGGTGTACACTCGGGTGAACACAGGACAATATTGATAGCAGCAGGTAATGGTGGCCCCTGTGGCGTGCCAATTATCACGTCATCCCCCGCTGAGGTGTTCACAGCTGATGGACGCGACGACCCTTTGTTTACAAACACTGTAAGCTGATTGGGGGCGGTGTTGGCTTCCATCACCGAGTGCTTGGCATTGATGGCGTGATTAGTAAATGTTTATTGGCTATTAGCATCATTGTACGTGGTTGACTGTTGTTGATTTGATTGTATTAGGACGAAGTTATTGTATTAGTAGTAAGGTAAGATGATAGATGGCGATAGTAATGATGAATTGTTAGGAATGGACACGATGGCTTCATTTTTTAGGTGTTAATCTTGTGAAATGACTGAGCTCTGACGGCTGTGTATAGAGTGTTATTCGGTGATAGTCTGAATATTTAATGTTCATGAATATTGGGCTTGGTATTATGCATAACTACTTTAGATACATACATACATAATGTAACCAGGCGGACATACACATGGATAGTCTCGTAAATATCTTTCCATGCTATGTATTGTTGTGTATGAATATATAGTACATGCATACATTCATGTGTATAAATTTATACCTAATCGTATGTATATATGCATACAGATTCATGTCAAGGCAGATGGTGGTTGGTGGCGGTGGACAGTAGTCTTAGTGGGTTGTGGTATGTGGTTGGTTGTGTGGTGGTGGCAGAGGGTGTGGTAGTGGTGGCAGAGGTGTGGTAGTGGTGGGTGGGGTAGGTGCAGAGGGTGTGGTAGTGGTGGCAGAGGGTGTGGTAGTGGTGACAGCAGGTGTGGGTAGTGGTGGCAGAGGGTGTGGAGTGTGGCAGAGGTGTGTGTAGTGGTGGCAGGGTGTGGTAGTGGTGTATGGGGTAGTGGTGGTGGCAGGTGTGTAAGGTGGTGACAGAGGTGTGGTAGTGGTGACAGAGAGGGTGTGGTAGTGGTGGCAGCAGGTGTGGTAGTGGTGGCAGCACAAGAGGTGTCAGCAGCTCAAGAGTGCATTAGTGGTCCGTGAAAATAAATAGACATCATTATCCAGGAGAGCCGACCACAGCCTCGTCTTTCCTCCCGTCTCGTGTTTATGGGCGGCTGTCTTCTCAAACATATTTTAACCCTCAATATAAGCACCAGCTTAACCCAACAAGGCCTGCTTCAACACTGAAACCCTAACCTAACCCAACTCAGCATAAACTAGCCTGGCCGTCAGCACCATGCAAGACACTATGCGGGATACACCGTAGCTACCAAAGACCTATGCGAGTTAATCACCACCGTCAGCACCATACCAAGACTATGCGAGTTAATCACCACGCCGTCAGCACCATACCAAAGACCCCACCTATAGAGTTAAACACCGTCAGCACCATACCAAGACCACTATGCGAGTTAATCACCGCCGTCAGCACATACCAAGACCCACTATGCGAGTTAATCACCACCGTCAGCACCATCCAAGACCCCACTATGCACGAGTTAATCACCACCGTCATCACCACCAAGACCCACCTGCAGGTTAATCACCGCCGTCCACCATACCAAGACCCACTATGCGGGTTAATCACCACCGTCAACCATAGAACCCCACTATGCAAGTTAATCACCGCCGTCAGCACCATACCCAAGACCCACTATGCGGGTTAATCACCACCGTCAGCACCATACCAAGACCCCACTATGCGAGGTTAATCACCGCCGTCAGCACCATACCAAGACCCCACTATGCGAGTTAATCACCGCCGTCAGCACCATACCAAGACCCCACTATGCGAGTTAATCCGCCGTCAGCACCATACCAAGACCCACTATGCAGTTAATCACCGTCAGCACCATACCAAGACCCCACTATGCGAGGTTAATCACCACCGTCAGCACCATACCAAGACCCACTATGCGGGTTAATCACCACCGTCAGCACCATCCAAGACCCACTATGCGAGGTTAATCACCGCCGTCAGCACCATACCAAGACCCCACTATGCGAGTTAATCACCGCCGTCAGCACCATACCAAGACCCCACTATGCGAGTTATCACCGCCGTCAGCACCATACCAGACCCCACTATGCGAGTTAATCACCGCCGTCAGCACCATACCCCAAAGACCCACTATGCGAGTTAATCACCGCCGTCAGCACCATACCAAGACCCCACTATGCGGGTTAATCACCGCCGTCAGCACCATACCAAGACCCACTATGCGGGTTAATCACCACCGTCAGCACCATACTCAAGACCCCACTATGCGGTTAATCACGCCGTAGCACCATACCAGAACCCCCACTATGCGAGTTAATCACCCGCCGTCAGCACCATACCAAAGACCCACTAAGCGAGTTAATCACCCGCCGTCAGCACCATACCAAGACCCCACTATGCGAGTTAATCCACCGCCGTCAGCACCATACCAAAGACCCCCACTATGCGAGTTAATCACCACCGTCAGCACCATACCAAGACCCCACTATGCGAGTTAATCACCACCGTCAGCACCATACCAGACCCCACTATGCGAGTTAATCACCGCCGTCAGCACCATACCAAAGACCCCACTATGCGGGTTAATCACCACCGTCAGCACCATACCAAAGACCCCACTATGCGGAGTAATCACCGTCAGCACCATCCAAGACCCCACTATGCGAGTTAATCACCACCGTCAGCACCATACCAAGAACCCCACTATGCGAGTTAATCACCGCCGTCGCAATAACCAAGACCCACTATGCGATTAATCACCACCGTCAGCACCATAGCCAAAGACCCCACTATGCGAGTTAATCACCGCCGTCAGCACCATACCAAGACCCCACTATGCGAGTTAATCACCACCGTCAGCACCATACCAAGACCCCCACTATGCAGGTTAATCACCGCCGTCAGCACCATACCAAGACCCACTATGCGAGTTAATCACCACCGTCAGCACCATACCAAGACCCTATCGAGGTTAATCACCGCCGTCAGCACCATACCAAGACCCCACTATGCGAGTTAATCACCGCCGTCAGCACCATACCACCCACTATGAGTTAATCACCGCCGTCGCACATACAAAACCCACTATGCGAGTTAATCACCACCTCAGCACCGCACCGAACCCACTGCGAGTTAATCACCGCCGTCAGCACCATACCAAGACCCCACTATGCGAGTATCACCGCCGTCAGCACCATGCAAAGACCCCACTATGCGGTTAATCACCGCCGTCAGCACCATGAACCCACTATGCGAGTTAATCACGCCGTCAGCACCATACCAAAGACCCACTATGCGAGTTAATCACCGTCGGCACCATACCAAGACCCCACTTTGCGGGTTAATCACCGCCGTCAGCACCATACCAAGACCCCACTATGCAGTTAATCACCACCGTCGGCACCATACCAAGACCCCACTATGCGGTTAATTCCACCGTCAGCATCATACCAAGACCCACTATGCGAGTTAATCACCGCCGTCAGCACCATACCAAAGACCCACTATGCGAGTTAATCACCGCCGTCAGCACCATACCGGCCACTATGCGGGTAATCACCGCCGTCAGCACCATACCAAGACCCCCACTATGCAGGTTAATCACCACCGTCAGCACCATACCAGACCCCACTATGCGAGTTAATCACCGCCGTCAGCACCATACCAGACCCCACTATGCGAGTTAATCACCGAAGTCAGCACCATACCAAGACCCCACTATGCGAGTTAATCACCACCGTCAGCACCATACCAAGACCCCACTATGCAGGTTAATCACCGCCGTCAGCACCAAATCCCTTGTGTCAGCCGTAGCATTGTGCCTGAGGGTTATAACGGCAGGAGGAATTTAGCGACTGGGGATTCGCGCAGTCCAGCGCCGTCAGGTAGTAGAGGGACGGCGGGCGGGGCTCCAGTCACTTGGCATTGTGCTGGATGATCTCGCCTATTGGTTGATGATCTAGCATTCTGGTTGATTGATGATCCGATACAACCTAACCTACCCTTAATGTAACTTAACCTACCCCTACCCTAGCATAAGAACCTAACCTACCCCTAATCTAACCTAACCTACCCTACCTAGCATAAGAACCTAACCTGACCTAACCTAACTTGAACCTAACCTACCCCTAATCTAACCTAACCTACCCCTACCCTAGCATAAGAACCTAACCTGACCTAACCTAACTTGAACCTAACCTACCCTAATCTGCTTAACCTATCCTACCTAACCGCAGAACCTAACCTAACCTACCCCTAATCTAACTTACCCCCAAACCAACCTAACTTAACCTAATCTTACCTATCCCTAACTAACCTATCCTATTCCATGACACTAACTTTATAGCATATAGGAAAAACACATGAGGTTCATGTTTGACGAAATTTGACCTGTGTGTGTGTGTGTGTGTGTGTGTGTGTGTGTGTGTGTGTGTGTGTGTGTGTGTGTCCTCTTAACCCACCACCACCATCAACACATTCTAAAAGCCTATAGTTGACCTGGCCTGACCCTAACCTGACCTCATATCCAAGATGTTTTTGGTCAAGTTTAATTTACCTATTCCTTCCCCCCTCCCCTCCTTCTTCATAGGTACACATCCCCACACCGTCCTCCTCATCTCCCCTTCCTCCCCTCCCTCCCCCTCCCCCCTCCCCTCTCCCCCCATCTCCCTCTCTCGTTTCCTAGTACCAACAGACATCTCACCTGTATCTAGTATCATATAGTGAGGGACCATGGGGAGAGGGAGCAAATAACCTGTGCATATATCCCAGGTGGGCATTATGGGTATGGGTATGGTTGCGTGTCTTGTTGTGAGTTTTGGTGAGTAGTGGGTATCAGTTTTAATGGGTGTTGGTTCTCCTGGGTCCCCAATTTAAAGAAATTGCAGGAAAATATCTAATGGGCTCTGGTTCTGTTCAGCATCAGTTCTGTTGGGCATCAGTTCTGTTGGGCATCAGTTCTGTTGGACATCAGTTCTGTTGGACATCAGTTCTGTTGGGCATCAGTTCTGTTGGACATCAGTTCTGTTGGACATCAGTTCTGTTGGGCATCAGTTCTGTTGGGCATCAGTTCCGTTGGGCATCAGTTCTGTTAGGTACCAGTTTTATTGGACAGTAATATTCGACCATCGCCTAAAACCCCACAAAATGGGTACTCTGTGACTACGTGGCACTGTAATGGTACTCTGACTCGTAGCACTGTAATGGGTACTCTGTGACTCTACGTTGGCACTGTAATGGGTACTCTGTGACTCTACATGGCACTGTAATGGGTACTCTGACTCTACATGGCATAATAGGTACTCTGGCTCTACGTGCTGTAATGGATACTCTGTGACTCTACGTGGCACTGTAATGGAGTACTCTATGGCTCACCTTGGCACTGTGGATACTCTGGCTCTACATGGCACTATATTGGTACTGTGGCTCTACGTGGCACTGTAATGGTACTCTGTGACTACTTGGCACTATAATGGGTACTCTATACTCTACGTGCACTGTAATAGGTACTCTGTGGCTCTACATAGCACTGTAATGGAGTACTCTGTGGCTCTACATGTGTAATGGGTACTCTGGCTCTACGTGGCACTGTAATGGGTACTCTGGCTCTACATGTAGCACTGTAATAGGTACTCTCTGTCACGTAGCACTGTAAAGCCACTCTGTGGCTCTACTTGGCACTACAATTGGTACTCTGTGGCTCTATGTGGCACTGTAATGGATACTCTGTGACTATGTGGCACTGTAATGAGTACTCTGGCTCTACATGCTGTAATGGGTACTCGCTCTACATGCTTTCTATTGGTACTCTGTGACTCTATGTGTAGTAGATACTCTGTGACTCTATGTGGCACTGTAATGGGTACTCTGGCTCTACATGCTGTGGGTACTCTGTGGCTCTACATGCTGTAATGGATTACTCTGTGGTTCTACGTGCACTACAATTGGTACTCTTTTGGCTCTATGTGGCACTGTAATGGTCTCTGTGACTATATGGCACTGTAATGGATACTCTGTGACTCTATGTGGCACTGTAATGTACTCAGCACTACATGGCACTGTAATGATTACACTCTGTGGCTCTACGTGGCACTGTAATGGTACTCTGTGGTTCCTACATGCTATATGGTACTCTTTTGGCTCTGGCACTGTAATGGATACTCTGTGACTCTATGGCTGTATCTCACTAACTGCTAAGCAGCCTTCAGTGTGCCATATCCCCTGTGCCTGCAATCTATCCAGCAATGGGACTGAAGTGTTACCACCCCTTCCTTCCTTCCTTCCTTCCTTCCTTCCTCCTCCTTCCTTCCTTCCCTTCCTTCCTTCTTCTCCCTCCTCCTTCCTTCCTTCCTTCCTTCCTTCCTTCCTTCCTTCCTTCCTTCCTTCCCTTCCTTCCTTCCTTTTCCTCCTTCCTTCCTTCCTCCCCTCCCTCCCTCCCTCCTCCCTCCCTTCCCTTCCTCCCTTCCTTCCCTTCCCTTCCTTCCTTCCTTCCTTCCTTCCTTCCTTCCTTCCTTCCTTCCTCCTCCTCCCTTCCTTCCCTTCCTTCCTTCCTTCCTTCCTTCCTCCTTCCTTCCTTCCTTCCTCCCTTCCTTCCTTCCTTCCTTCCTTCCTTCCTTCCTCCCTCCCTCCCTGCCTTCCTTCCTCCTCCTTCCTTCCTTCCTTCCTTCCTCCTCCTCCTTCCTTCCTTCCTTCCTTCCTTCATTCCTCCTCCTCCTCCTTCCTCCTCCTCTTCCTTCCTTCATTCATTCCTTCCTTCATCCATTCCTTCATACCATTCATTCCTTTCCTTCATCATTTTATCCTTCATTATTCTTCATTATCCTCCCTTCCTTCATCCTTCTCTTCCTTCCTTCCTTCCTTCCTTCATCCTTCATTATTCATCCTCATTCCTTCCTTCCTCCTCCTTCATTCTTCCTTCCTTCCTTCCTTCCTTCCTTCCTCCTTCATTCCTCCATTCCTTCATCATCCTTCGTTCCATCTCCACTCCTACAAATATCCTCCTCCTTCCTTCATCTCCTTCCTTCCTTCCTTCCTTCCTTCCTCCATCCTTCCTCCTCCTTCACATTCCTTCCTTCCTTCCTTCCTTCCATCCTTCATTCCTTCCATCATCTAAAATTCCTTAGAACCTACCCTATCCTCCCTTCCTCCTTCCTTCCTCCCTCCTTCCTTCCTCCTTCCTTCCTTCCTTCCTTCCTTCCTTCCTTATCCTCCTTGATCCATCCTTCATTCATCATTACTTCTTCCTTCCTTCCTCCTCCTCCCTTCCTTCCTTCCTCCTCCCTTCCTTCCCCTCCCTTCCTTCCTTCCTTCCTTCCTTCCTTCCTCCTCCCCTTCCTCTCCTTCCTTCCTTCCTTCCTTCCTTCCTTCCTTCCTTCTTCCTCCTTCCTTCCTTCCTCCCTCCCCTCCCTCCTCCTCCTCCTTCCTTCCCTCCTTCCTTCCTTCCTTCCTTCCTTCCTTCCTTCCTCACCCTTCCTTCCTTCCTTCCTTCCTCCTTCCTTCCTTCCTTCCTTCTTCCTCCTCCTTCCTTCCTCCTCCCTCCTCCTTCCTTCCTTCCTCCTCCTTCCTTCCTCCCTTCCTTCCTTCCTTCCTTCCTCCTCCCTCCTCCTTCCTTCCTCCTTCCTTCCTTCCTTCCTTCCTTCCTTCCTTCCTTCCTCCTCCACTCCTTCCTTCCTTCCTTCATCCCTTCTCCTCCTTCACTTCATTATTCTTCCTTCCTTCCTTCCTTCCTTCAACTCATGGTGGTAATGTTTATTCGTATATCAGAAAAGTGTTATATGGCCCCTGTCACCGTTAATCAGTGTGCGTGCGTGCGTGCGTGTGTGTGTGTGCGTGCGTGTGTGTGTGCGTGCGTGTGTGAGAGAGAGTATTTACGTCTTCTGATAACCACCGTCGCCAGTGGATGATCTGATAAGACACCAATCACCAGGAGTATTTTGATGTGATGGAGAGCCTTTGTTGTGATCACACGTATTACTATTCAGGTCACACGTAAGCCCAGGGCGCCCTCCTCCGTGCTGGGACGCTCCAGGGGACTTTCCGACGTCACTACCTCTAGAAGGCGTTGGCTGGGCGAACGACCACACGTATGACTTGGGTACAGCAGGATATCGTGTTGCGTTTCCATTCCCCTAATTTGTCTTTTCGCAATTCCTCGTTATTGTCTTCTCCCCACTTCCCTTCCTCCTCATCCCCATCACCCCCTTCCTTCGCTGCCCTCCTCCCTCCCCTAACCCTCACCCCCCCCTCCCCTATAAGGTGGTGTGTAAGGTGACCGAGATTCAATGGGCACCTTTTACCTCTGTATATTATTGTCACACCTTGTTTACCTGTCCTCCACACTTTGTTTACCTGTCTCCCTTTGTTTACCTGCTCCACACCTTGTTTACCCTATCCTCCACACACCTTGTTTACCTGTCCCTCCACACCTTGTTTACCTGTCCTCCACCTTGTTTCTGTCCTCCACACCTTGTTTACTTGTCCACCACACCTTGTTTACTTGTCCACCACACCTTATTCTTGTGCACCACGCTCTTTATATCTGTGGACCACACCCTGTACACTCGACAACCACACCCTGTATACCCGACAAACCACACCCTGTATGTCTACGAGCCACACCTAATACACTGTCATTTACGGTCTCCCTCCACTAACCTGTACATAGCACTATCTGCACCCTAAAATTGCCGTCTTTACCCGCCTCTCATGGGCAGGTGGAGAGAGATAGCAATCAGTGTGTGTGTGTGTGTGTGTGTGTGTGTGTGTGTGTGTGTGTGTGTGTGTGTAATTATATGAGCTGTCTTGTCCTCGAACTTTTCACTTGAGTTTCACGACACTTAGGGAGGGAGGGTGTGTCTCTCTGTCTCTGTCTGTGTCTCTGTCTGTCTGTGTCTCTCTCTGTCTGTGTCTCTGTCTGTCTGTGTCTGTCTGTCTGTCTGTGTCTCTGTCTGTCTGTGTCTCTCTCTGTCTGTGTCTCTGTCTGTCTGTGTCTGTGTCTGTCTGTGTCAGGAAATAAGAGATAATGTTTGTGGTCATGTTTTCACCATCTGAGACCTGTGGTTGTGAGGGTGATATATGCTGGTAATATTACGTGGCCTCTATAACATATAATGATGATGATAATAATAATAATAATAATAATAATGATAATAATAAGAATAATACAGGTTAATGATAATAAGAAATAAAAAAATAATAATAATAATAACAGTAATAAATATGCAATAGTAATATACATACATACATACATACATACACACATGCATACATACATACATACATACACACAGTACGTACATACATACAAACGTAATAAAAGCACCACCTCGTCCCAACATTGGAGAGAGAGAGAGAGAGAGAGAGGTGGTGTGTGGTATACAGGGTAGTCACGACTCCACCCCGCCTCACCTTTGTCCTCCTCCCTGGCATAGTGTTTTTATCGTAGCTATCATCGGGTCATCTCTGGTGCCGGGGGTGACAGGTGTGTTTAAGGAGGTCGGGGTGTTTATCTTAATTAATCTCACCTGTGTCTGGGGACCGTAAGAGTCAGGTGTGTGTGTGTGGAGTTTAACCCCCACACACACACAACTTGTCACCAACAGAGAGGGGGGCAGGCAAGCTGACATACAGTACCAAACCTACATTAACACGGTAGTAGTAGTAGTAGTAGTGGCAGTAGTAGTAGTAGTAGTAGTAGTAGTAGTAGTAGTAGTAGTAATTTCGTAGTAGTAGTAGAGGTACAACCACCGCTCATTATTATTGTCAGGTGTGTCACGGCCCATTGTTGCCCAGACACTGATAGATGACTTAATCATTCCCTCCCACCCCATCCCCCTCCACCCTCTCTCCTCTCCTCCTCCCTCTCCTCCCTCTCCCCCCTCTCCTCCCTCCTCCCCCTCCTTCCCAAAGAGTGTCACGCCAATGCATTTGTCATTACTCCCTCCTCTCTCCTTCCTTCCTTCCTCCACTTCCCCTGACACCCCTTCTACTCCCCCTGATAACCCCTCCACTCCCCTGATACCCCTCCACTCCCCCTGATACCCCCTTCACCCCTGTAATGGATCACTCAGGTTGTTCTGATTACAAGGCGCTAAGTGGCTTACCGGAAGGTGGTCACTGTTATCAGGTGTGTGTGTGTGTGTGACTCGTTAACCTTATATGACTCTCTCTCTCTCTCTCTCTCTCTCTCTCTCTCTCTCTCTCTCTCTCTCTCTCTCTCTCTCTCACAGTCATCCGGCCTCACATTGTGTCATGAATAACACATCAGGTCACGCCCAGTTAACAGGTGAATGCTCGTTACCGAAGGCCCTATTGTTTTTAATTCAGAATGTGCATTGTTTGGTGGCCGTGAAGGTGGCCCGCCTGTGGCCTGTGTGGCCTGATGGCCGCCGGGGAGAAAGGTGGCCCCTGGTGGCCCGCCGGGAGACATGTGGCCTGAAGGTGGCCCGCCGGGGAGACATGTGGTGGCCGGGGAGACATGTGGCCTGAAGGTGGCCCGCCGGGGAGACATGTGGCCGTGAGCAATACGTAACTTCTAG
>NW_024717722.1:0-10596 GCF_018991925.1 Homarus americanus | reverse complement strand
GGAAAACAAAAGCGCCCCCTGATCGAGAGTATGACCAAAGTCCCCTGATCGAGTATAACAAAGTCCCCTGATCGAGTATATCAAAGCCCCCTGATCGAGTATAACAAAGCCCAATCATCGAGTATAACAAAGTCCTCAGGTCGAGTATAACAAAGTCCTCTAGTCGAGAATAACAAAGGCCCCTGATCGAGTATACCAAAGTCCCCTGGTCGAGTATAACAAAAGCCCCTGATGGAGTATAACAAAGACCCTGATGGAGTATAACAAAGACCCCTGATCAAGGAAAACAAAGCCCCCTGATCGAGTATAACAAAGTCCCCTCATCGAGTATAACACATCCCGTGATCAAGTATAACATATCCCCTGTTCGTGTATAACAAAGTTCCCTGGTCGATTATAGTAATGTCCCCTAATCGAGTACAACAAAGGCCCCTGATCGAGTATAACAAAGTCCCCTTATCGAGCATAACAAAGGCCCCTGGTCGAGTATAACAAAGCCCCCTGATCGAATATTACAAAGTACCCTAATCAAGTATAACAAAGTCCCCTGATTGAGTATAACAAAGTCTCCTAGTCGAGTATAACAAAGGCCCCTGATGGAGTATAACAAAGACCATGATGGAGTATAACAAAGTCCCCTGATCGAGGAAAACAAAGCCCCCTGATTGAGTATAACAAAGTCCCATGATCGAGCATAACAAAGGCCCCTGGACGAGAATAACAAAGGCCCCTGATCGAGTAGGACAAAGTCCCCTAATCGAGTCTAACAAAGTCCCTTAATCGAGTTAAGCAATGGCCCTTGATCGAGTATAACAAATGCCCCTCATCGAGTATAACAAAGTCCCCTAATCGAATATAACAAAGCCCCCTGTTCGAGTATAACAAAGTCCCTGGTTGAATATAAGAATGGCCCATGATTGAGTATAACAAAGGCCCTTCATCGAGTATAACAAAGGCCCCTCATCGAGTCTAACAAAGTCCCCTGATCGATTATGACAAAGACCCTTGATCGAGTAAAACAAAGCCCAATCATCGAGTATACCAAAGTCCCCTAATCGAGTATAACAAAGTCCCCTGGTCGAGGAAAACAATGCTCCCTGATCGAGTATAACAAAGTCCCCTGATTGAGTATAACAAAGTCCCCTGGTAGACGATAACAAAGGCCCCTGGTCGAGTAAAACAAAGTCCCCTGATCGAGTATAACAAAGCCAAATTATCGAGTATAACAAAGTCCCCTGATCGAGTATAACAAAGTCCCCTGATCGAGTATATCAAAGCCCCCTGATCGGGTATAACACAGCCCAATCATCGAGTATAACAAAGTCCTCTGGTCGAATATAACAAAGTCCTCTGGTCGAGAATAACAAAGGCAACTGATCGAGTATACCAAAGTCCATGATGGAGTATAACAAAGAACCCTGATCAAGGAAAACAAAGCCCGCTGATCGAGTATAACAAAGTCCTCTGATCGATTATAAGAAAGTCCCCTGATCGGGTATATCAAAGCCCCCTGATCGAGTATAACAAAGCCCAATCATCGAGTATAACAAAGTCCTCAGGTCGAGTATAACAAAGTCCTCTGGTCGAGAATAACAAAGGCCCCTGATCGAGTATAACAATGTCCCCTGGTCGAGTATAACAAAAGCCCCTGATGGAGTATAACAAAGACCCTGATGGAGTAAAACAAAGACCCCTGATCAAGGAAAACAAAGCCCCCTGATCGAGTATAACAAAGTCCCCTCATCGAGTATAACACATCCCCTGATCAAGTATAACATATCCCCTGTTCGTGTATAACAAAGTTCCCTGGTCGAGTATAGTAATGTCCCCTAATCGAGTATAACAAAGGCCCCTGATCGAGTATAACAAAGTCCCCTTATCGAGCAAAACAAAGGCCCCTGGTCGAGTATAACAAAGCCCCCCTGATCGAATATTACAAAGTACCCTAATCAAGTATAACAAAGTCCCATGATTGAGTATAACAAAGTCCCCTGGTCGAGTATAACAAAGGCCCCTGATGGAGTATACAAAGACCATGATGGAGTATAACAAAGTCCCCTGTTCGAGGAAAACAAAGCCCCCTGATTGAGTATAACAAAGTCCGCGATCAGCACAACAAAGGCCCCACAATTCCTAGAAATAACAAAGGCCCCTGATCGGTAGAAACCAAAGTCCTAATCGGAGTCTAACAAGTCCTTAATCGAGTATAGCAAGGCCCTTGATCGAAATTATAACAAATGCCCTCATCAGGTAAAGTCCCCTAATCGAATATAACAAAACCCCCTGATCGAGTATAACAAAGTCCCCTAGATGAATATAACAATGGCTCATGATTGAGTATAACAAAGGCCTCTCATCGAGTATAACAAAGGCTCCTCATCGAGTCTAGCAAAGTCCCCTGGTCGAGTATACCAAAGTCCCCTGGTCGTGGAAAACAAAGCCCCCTGATCGAGTATAACAAAGTCCCCTGATTGAGTATAACAAAGTCCCCTGGTTGACCATAACAAAGGCCCCTGGTCGGGTAAAACAAAGTCCCCTAATCGAATATAACAAAGCCGCCTGATGGAGTATAACAAAGGCCACTGGTCGAGCATAACAATGGACCCTGGTCGAGTATAACAAATTCCCCTGATCGAGTATAACAAAGCCCCCTGATCGAGTATATCAAAGCCCCCTCATCGAGTATAACAAAGTCCAATCATCGAGTATAACAAAGCCCCCTGATCGAGTATAACAAAGTCCAATCATCGAGTATAACAAAGTCCTCTGGTCGAATTTAACAAAGTCCTCTGGTCGAGAATAACAAAGGCCCCTGATCGAGTATAACAAAGTCCATGATGGAGTATAACAAAAGCCCCTGATGTAGTATAACAAAGACCCTGATGGAGTATAACAAAGATCCCTGATCAAGGAAAACAAAGCCCCCTGATCGAGTATAACAAAGTCCCCTAATCGAGTCTAACAAAGTCCCTTAATCGAGTTTAGCAAAGACCCTTGATCGAGTATAACAAATGCCCTTCATCGAGTATAACAAAGTCCCCTAATCGAATATAACAAAGCCCCCTGTTCGAGTATAACAAAGTCCCTGGTTGAATATAACAATGGCCCATGATTGAATATAACAAAGGCCCCTCATCGAGTATAACAAAGGCACCCTCATCGAGTCTAACAAAGTCCCCTGATCGATTATGACAAAGGCCCTTGATCGAGTAAAACAAAGCCCAATCATCGAGTATAACAAAGTCCCCTAATCGAGTATAACAAAGTCCCCTGGTCGAGGAAAACAAAGCTCCCAGTTCGAGTATAACAAAGTCCCCTGATTGAGTATAACAAAGTCCCCTGGTTGACCATAACAAAGGCCCCTGGTCGAGTATAACAAAGTCCCCTAATCGAATATAACAAAGCCCCCTGGTCGAGTATAACAAAGTCCCCTGATCGAGTATATCAAAGCCCCCTGATCGAGTATAAGAAAGCCCCCTAATCGAGTATAACAAAGTCCTCTGGTCGAGCATAACAAAGGCCCCTGATCGAGTATAAGAAAGTACCAGGATCGAATATAACAAAGTCCCCTTATCGAGCATAAGAAAGGCCCCTGGTCGAGTATAACAAAGCCCTCCTGATCCAATATTACAAAGTCCAGTGAATAAGTACAACAAAGTCCCCTGATCGAGTATAACAATGTCCCCTGGTCGAGTATAACAAAGTCCTTTGGTCGAGTATAACCAAGGCCCCTGATCGAGCATAACAAAGTCCCCTTTTCGAGTATAAGAAAGTCCCCTGGTCGAGTATTACAAATTCCCCTGATCGAGTATAACAAATTCCCCTGGTCGAGTATAACAAAGTCCCCTGGTCGAGTATAACCAAGGCCCCTGATCGAGAATAACAAAGTCCTCTGATCGAATATAACAAAGTCCCCTTATCGAGCATAACAAAAGCCCCTGGTCGAGCATAACAAACCCCCCTGATCGAATAATACAAAGTCCTCTGATCGAGTATAACAAAGTCCCCTGATAGAGTATAACAAAGTCCCCCGATCGAGTATAACAAAGTCCTCTGATCTAGTATAACAAAGTCTCCTGGTCGAGTATAACAAAGGCCCCTAATGGAGTATAACAAAGACCATGATTGAGTATAACAAAGTCCCCTGATCGAGGAAAACAAAGCCCCCTGATCGAGAATAACAAAGTCCCCTGATCGAGCATAACAAAGGCCCCTGGTCGAGAATAACAAAGGTCCCTGATCGAGTATAACAAAGTCCCTTAATCGAGTCTAACAAAGTCCCTTAATCGAGTTTAGCAAAGGCTCTTTATCGAGTATAACAAATGCCCCTCATCGAGTATAACAAAGTCCCCTAATCAAATATAACAAAGCCCCCTGTTCGAGTATAACAAAGTCCCTGGTTGAGTATAACAATGGCCCATGATTGAGTATAACAAAGGCCCCTCATCGAGTATAACAAAGGCCCCTCATCGAGTCTAACAAAGTCCCCTGATCGATTATGACAAAGGCCCTTGATCGAGTAAAACAAATCCCAATCATCGAGTATAACAAAGTCCCCTAATCGAGTATAACAAAGTCCCCTGGTCGAGGAAAACAAAGCCCCCTGATCGAGTATAACAAAGTTTCCTTATCGAGCATAACAAAGGCCCCTGGTCGAGTATAACAAAGCACCCCTGATCGAATATTACAAATTCCCCTGATCAAGTATAACAAAGTCCCCTGATCGAGTATAACAAAGTCCCCTGTTCGAGTATAACAAAGGCCTCTGATGGAGCATAACAAAGACCCTGATGGAGTAAAACAAAGTCCCTTGTTCGAGCATAATGTCCCTGATCGAGAATAACAAAGTCCCCTCGATCGAGTGAGCACAAAGCCCCTGATCGAGTATAACAAAGCCCAATCATCGAGTATAACAAAGTCCTCAGGTCGAGTATAACAAAGTCCTCTGGTCGAGAATAACAAAGGCCCCTGATCGAGTATAACAAAGTCCCCTGGTCGAGTATAACAAAAGCCCCTGATGGAGTATAACAAAGACCCTGATGGAGTATAACAAAGACCCCTGATCAAGGAAAACAAAGCCCCCTGATCGAGTATAACAAAGTACCCTCATCGAGTATAACACATCCCCTGATCAAGTATAACATATCCCCTGTTCGTGTATTACAAAGTTCCCTGGTCGAGTATAGTAATGTCCCCTAATCGAGTATAACAAAGGCCCCTGATCGAGTATAACAAAGTCCCCTTATCGAGCATAACAAAGGCCCCTGGTCAAGTATAACAAAGCCCCCCTGATCGAATATTACAAAGTACCCTAATCAAGTATAACAAAGTCCCCTGATTGAGTATAACAAAGTCCCCTGGTCGAGTATAACAAAGGCCCCTGATGGAGTATAACAAAGACCATGATGGAGTATAACAAAGTCCCCTGATCGAGGAAAACAAAGCCCCCTGATTGAGTATAACAAAGTCCCATGATCGAGCATAACAAAGGCCCCTGGTCGAGAATAACAAAGGCCCCTGATCGAGTATGACAAAGTCCGCTAATCAAGTCTAACAAAGTCCCTTAATTGAGTTTAGCAAAGGCCCTTGATCGAGTATAACAAATGCCCCTCATCGAGTATAACAAAGTCCCCTAATCGAATATAACAAAGCCCCATGTTCGAGTATAACAAAGTCCCTGGTTGAATATAACAATGGCCCATGATTGAGTATATCAAAGGACCCTCATCGAATATAACAAAGGCCCCTCATCGAGTCTAACAAAGTCCCCTGATCGATTATGACAAAGACCCTTGATCGAGTAAAACAAAGCCCAATCATCGAGTATACCAAAGTCCCCTAATCGAGTATAACAAAGTCCTTTGGTCGAAGAAAACAATGCTCCCTGATCGAGTATAACAAAGTCCCCTGATTGAGTATAACAAAGTCCCCTGGTTGACGATAACAAAGGCCCCTGGTCGAGTAAAACAAAGTCCCCTACTCGAAAATAACAAAGCCGCCTGATGGAGTATAACAAAGGCCACTGGTCGAGCATAACAATGGACCCTGGTCGAGTATAACAAAGTCCCCTGATCGAGTATAACAAAGCCCAATCATCGAGTATAACAAAGTCCCCTTATCGAGTATAACAAAGTCCCCTGATCGAGTATATAAAAGCCCCCTGATCGAGTATAACAAATTCCAATCATCGAGTATAACAAAGTCCTCTGGTCGAGTATAACAAAGTCCTCTGGTCGAGAATAACAAAGGCCCCTGATCGAGTATAACAAAGTCCATGATGGAGTATAACAAAGACCCCTGATCAAGGAACACAAAGCCCCCTGATCGAGTATAACAAAGTCCCCTGATCGAGTATAACAAAGTCCCCTGATCGAGTATATCAAAGCCCCCTGATCGAGTTTAACAAAGTCCAATCATCGAGTATAACAAAGTCCTCTGGTCGAGTATAACAAAGTCCTCTGGTCGAGAATAACAAAGGCTCCTGATCGAGTATAATAAAGTCCCCTGGTCGAGTATAACAAAAGCCCCTGATGGAGTATAACAAAGACCCTAATGGAGTATAACAAAGATCCCTGATCAAGGAAAACAAAGCCCCCTGATCGAGTATAACAAAGTCCCCTAATCGAGTCTAACAAAGTCCCTTAATCGAGTTTAGCAAAGACCCTTGATCGAGTATAACAAATGCCCTTCATCGAGTATAACAAAGTCCCCTAATCGAATATAACAAAGCCCCCTGTTCGAGTATAACAAAGTCCCTAGTTGAATATAACAATGGCCCATGATTGAGTATAACAAAGGCCCCTCATCGAGTATAACAAAGGCCCCTCATCGAGTCTAACAAAGTCCCCTGATCGATTATGACAAAGGCCCTTGATCGAGTAAAACAAAGCCCAATCATCGAGTATAACAAAGTCCCTTGATTGAGTATAACAAAGTTCCCTGGTTGACCATAACAAAGGCCCCTGGTCGAGTATAACAAAGTCCCCTAATCGAATATAACAAAGCCCCCTGGTCGAGTATAACAAAGTCCCCTGATCGAGTAGATCAAAGCCCCCTGATCGAGTATAAGAAAGTCCCCTAATCGAGTCTAACAAAGTCCCCTGATCGATTATGACAAAGGCCCTTGATCGAGTAAAACAAATCCCAATCATTGAGTATAACAAAGTCCCCTAATCGAGTATAACAAAGTCCCCTGGTCGAGGAAAACAAAGCTCCCTGATCGAGTATAACAAAGTCCCCTGATTGAGTATAACAAAGTCCCCTGGTTGACCATAACAAAGGCCCCTGGTCGAGTATAACAAAGTCCCCTAATGGAATATAACAAAGCCCCCTGGTCGAGTATAACAAAGTCCCCTGATCGAGTATATCAAAGCCCCCTGATCGAGTATAAGAAAGTCCCCTGATCGAGTATAACCAAGTCCTCTGGTCGAGCTTAACAAAGGCCCCTGATCGAGTATAACAAAGTACCCTGATCGAATATTACAAAGTCCCCTTATCGAGCATAAGAAAGGCCCCTGGTCGAGTATAACAAAGCCCCCCTGATCTAATATTACAAAGTCCAGTCATCAAGTACAACAAAGTCCCCTGATCGAGTATAACAAAGTCCCTTGGTCGAGTATAACAAAGTCCTTTGGTCGAGTATAACCAAGGCCCCTGATCGAGCATAACAAAGTCCCCTTATCGCGTATAACAAAGTCCCATGGTCGAGTATTACAAATTCCCCTGATCGAGTATAACAAATTCCCCTGGTCGAGTGTAACAAAGTCCCCTGGTCGAGTATAACCAAGGCCCCCTGATCGAGAATAACAAAGTCCTCTGATCGAATATAAGAAAGTCCCCTTATCGAGCATAACAAAGGCCCCTGGTTGAGCATCTCAAACCCCCCCTGACCGAATAATACAAAGTCCTCTGATCGAGTATAACAAAGTCCCCTGATAGAGTATAACAAAGTCCCCCGATCGAGTATAACAAATTCCCCTGATCGAGTATAACAAAGTCCCCTGGTCGAGTATAACAAATTCCCCTGATCGAGTATAAAAAAGTCCCCTGATCGTGTATAACAAAGTCCCCTGGTCGAGTAAAACAAAGTCCCCTGATCGAGAATAACAAAGGCCCCTGATCGAGTATAACAAAGTCCCCTTATCGAGCATAACAAAGGCCCCTGGTCGAGTATAACCGCCCCTGATCGAATATTACAAAGTCCAGTGATCAAGTATAACAATGTCCCCTGATCGAGTATAACAAAGTCCCCTGGTCGAGTATAACGAAGGCCCCTGATGGAGTATAACAAAGACCCTGATGGAGTATAACAAAGACCCCTGATCAAGGAAAACAAAGCCCCGTGATCGAGTATAA
This sequence comes from Homarus americanus, assembly GCF_018991925.1. NCBI lineage: Eukaryota > Metazoa > Arthropoda > Malacostraca > Decapoda > Nephropidae > Homarus > Homarus americanus. Next base: position 2,241 of record NW_024717722.1, on the reverse strand, counting down.
CAAAGTCCCCTGATCGAGTATAACAAATTCCCCTTATCGAGTATAACAAAGTCCCCTTCTCGAGTATAACAAATTCCCCTGATCGAGTATAACAAAGTCCTTTGGTCGAGTATAACCAAGGCCCCTGATCGAGTATAACAAAGGCCCCCTGTTGAGTATAACAAAGCCTCCTGATCGAGTATAACAAAGTCCCCTTATCGAGCATAACAAAGCCCCCCTGATCGAATAATGCAAAGTTTCCTAATCAAGTATAACAAAGTCCCCTGATCGAGTATAACAAAGACCCTGATGGAGTATAACAAAGGCCCCTAATGGAGTATAACAGAGACCCTGATGGAGTAAAACAAAGTCCCCTGATCGAGGAAAACAAAGCCGTCTGATCGAGTATAACCAAGTCCCCTGATTGAGTATAACAAAGGCCCCTGATCGAGTATAACACATCCCCTGATCGAGTGTAACATATCCCCTGATCGTGTATAACAAAGTTCCCTGGTCGAGTATAACAAAGCCCCTGATCGAGTATAATAAAGGCCCCTCATTGAGTATAAGAAAGTCCTCTGATCGAATATAAAAAAGTCCCCTGATCGAGAAAAACAAAGTCCCCTGATAGTGTATACCAAAGTCCTATAATCGAGTATAACAAAGGCCACTGCTCAAGCATAACAAAGGACCCATGTCGAGCATAACAAAGTCCCCTGATTGAGTATATCAAAGCCCCCTTATCGAGTATAACAAAGTCCCCTGATCGAGTATAACAAAGTCCCCTGTTCGGGTATAACAAAGGCCCCTGATCGAGTATAACAAAGTCCCAAATCGAGTATAACAAAGTCCCCTGGTCAAATATAATAAAGGCCCCTAATCGAGTATAGCAAAGTCCCCTGATCTAGTATAACAAAGTCCCATGGTCGAATATAACAAAGTCCCTTGATCGATTATAACAAAGGCCACTGATCGAGTATAACAAACCCCCCGTTGAGTATAACAAAGCCTCTTGATCGAGTATAACAAATTCCCTGATAGAGTATTACACATCCCATGATCGAGTATAGCATATCACCTGATCGTGTATAACAAAGTTCCCTGGTCTAGTATAGTAATGTCACCTGATCGATTATAACAAAGCCCCCTGATCGAGTATAACAAAGTCCTCTGATCGAGTATAACAAAGTCCCCTGATCGAGTATAACAAAGTCCCATGGTCGAATATAACAAAGTCACCTGATCGAGTATAACAAAGCCTCCTGATCAAGTATAACAAAGTCCCTTGATCGAGTATAACACATCCCCTGATCGAGTATAACATATCCCCTGATCGTGTATAACAAAGTTCCCTGGTCAAGTATAGTAATGTCCCTGATCTAGTATAACAACCCCCCTGATCGAGTATAACAAAGTCCCCTGGTCGAGTATAACAAAGTCCCCTGGTCGAGTATAACAAAGTCCCATGGTCGAATATAACAAAGTCACCTGATCGAGTATAACAAAGCCTCCTCATCGAGTATAACAAAGTCCCTTGATCGAGAATAACACATCCCCTGATCGTGTATAAGAAAGTTCCCTGGTCAAATATAGTAATGTCCCTGATCGAGTATAACAACCCCCTTGATCGAGTATAACAAAGTACCCTGGTCGAGTATAACAAAGTCCCCTGATCGAGTATAACAAAGTCCCCTCGTCGAGTATAACAAAGTCCCATGGTCGAGTATAACAAAGTCACCTAATCGAGTATAACAAAGCCTCCTGATCGGGTATAACAAAGTCCCCTGATCGAGTATAACACATCCCCTGAACGAGTAAAACATATCCGCTGATCGTGTATAACAAAGTTCCCTGGTTGAGTATAGTAATGTCTCCTGATCGAGTATAACAAAGCCCCTGATCGAGTATAATAAAGGCCCCTCATCGAGTATAACAAAGTCCTCTGATCGAAAATAAAAAAGTCCCCTTTCCGAGTAAAACAAAGTTCCCTGATCGTGTATACCAAAGTCCTATAATCGAGTATAACAAAGGCCACTGGTCAAGCATAACAAAGGACCCATGTCGAGCATAACAAAGTCCCCTGATGGAGTATAACAAAGCCCAATCATCGAGTATAACAAAGTCCCTTGATCGAGTATAACAAAGTCCCCTGAGCGAGTATATCAAAGCCCCCTCATCGAGTATAACAAAGGCCCCTGATCGAGTATAACAAAGTCCCCTCATCGAGTATAACAAAGACCCCTCGTCGAGTATAACAAAGTC